>NC_080168.1:20515593-20622366 GCF_950295315.1 Erinaceus europaeus
AAAAGTCCTAAAACGGAATAGATTCAAAATACTGTAGGAACAGAAAAAGTGTTAGTATTGTTGAATCACAATATTATGATAATGAAACTTCAATATAGTATATATTTTAATGTTTTAAATAAAGTAGAAAGAGGTAGCTGGGTGTAGATCACACATGGACATATGGAGTAGATTCATAACAAAGAGGTTTATCTGTGCTGTTTTGAAAAGTTTGACGTTATAATAAGTGCAATATACTGAAAGGAGATTTGTGTGTGGTGTGTGTAGTGTGTGTGTGTGTGTGTGTGTGTGTGTGTGTGTGTGTGTAAGAGAGAGAGAGAGAGAGAGAGAGAGAGAGAGAGAGAGAGATCAAGTTAAACTCCAGGGAGAAAATTCATATCTAAAATATTGCTTCTATTTACCAACCAACACACTTAATATCACATTTTTATTAATGTCCAAAACAGCCATGAGAGATTTCATTTCTATTTTTAAGTACATTTGTATTATGGTCTAAAAGGAAGCACTGACGGTAAAATACTTAAAGACTACACATAGAACAGGCAGTTGTTAAGTCTGCAGCCGGTGTCCAATCACATATCCTTTCAAATTTAGGTTGCCAATCCACTCTTTACACAGATCAGTAGGTTCTATCAGAAAGGTACTCAATACATTTTTCTATTCATGACACTGTACTTAGAAATCAGGGGACACTATAATGAATATCATAGTATTCTCTATGGAGTTTAGAGTTCAATGTGAACTGAGAAAGGAAACATTGATAATAGTTGACCTGGAAGTCAAAAGACATTTCCTTTTCTTCTTCCCAAATTCTATCTCCGCTACTAATTCATTATAGGGTCTTGACCAGGAAATGATTTCTACCCTAGAGCAAACATTTCAAGATAAGATTCTTTACCAAATGTTAATTTTAAGCGAAATAGAGGATGAAAGATTGCCAGCAAGATTCATAGGTCAATATTTGGATTTCTGGTTGTAGCTTAAGTGCTTGAGGTAAAGTCTTTACATAGATTTTTTTTTAATGCAATTATTTTCTGCTGAACAAAAGTTGTCTTTTGAAGAATGTATGAACAATCTTCTCTAGTAGCTACTGGACATGTTTTACCACCCATACTCCTTCAATATATAGATTTTGAAGTAACAAAATATGAACCATATAATTCTTATGATAGTATAGTTTGTAGTTTGTCATAGAATCTGATCAATATAATTTTTCAAAATCAAATGTATAGTAGTTTTATGGCATTAGATAAAAGTGCATGCTTCAAAAAAGTGTATGCTTCAGAAAAAAATTATAATGTAATTTCAGCAACACACATCAATGGATACACATAGAATTCTGTTTAATAATTCCACTAAATGTAGCCCTACAAAGAATGAGCATATGAACAAGCATACAGTGAGATAATATAAACTATATTTACATTACTATATTTGGAGCAAACTTTAGGATTATGTTGTGTGATTTCTTTTCTTTTCTTATTACTATTATTTTTATTTTCCCCCCTTTTGTTGCCCTTGTTGTTTATCTTCATTGTTATTATTGTTGTTATTGCTGTTGTTGTTGTTGGATAGGACAGAGAGAAATCTAAAGAGAAGGGGAAGCCAGAAAGGGGAGAGCAAAACAGATACCTGCAGACCTGCTTCACCGCTTGTGAAGCAAACCTCCTGCAGGTGGGGAGCCACCGGGGGCTAAAACCAGGATCCTTATGACGGTCCTTGCACTTCGTGTCATGTGTGCTTAACCCTCTGAGCCACTGCCCGGGTTCCTGATTTATTTTCTTGAAAATCATAATTATTATTATAATTTTCATTCTAAAAATTATAACTTCCTTTTTCCTATTAGGTGGTTATTAAAACACGCCAGCTTAGAATTTTTATATTGAGTGTGAAACAAATTTTACTTTCTGCATCTTAAATTGCTATGCTAAGAGTACAAATGCCAACCACTGTAAATGAAATTTAATGTGTATTTTTTAAAACTTCAAAGTTATTTCCAGAAGATCATCATGTCTACTGTCTAATGGTTGTATCTATAATAGCATTCTATGTATTTCTACAAATAGAAAAACTGAAAAACTAAATGCAATCTTTATATATTGCTTCTATCATTAGTCACAGGACACCAAATTTTAGGTACTAAAGTAAAACAAAGTAGTTCTTTTGTCGAATCACAAGCTAAAGTCACAGAAGTCAGTAATATTTATATGGAGTAATATCTTGATTGAAGTATATTTTGTTTATTTTTGTGGTTACAGACTACAAGATGGTCGGGCTACACACTACACCCACTGCCAAAAAGTCTATGTCCTCATCCTCCCAGTGGGAGCTGCTGCAGTTCTCACAAACTCTTAGAGGAAGTTTGCTTATTGAAATATGTATTTAACCAAAGAAGTGAAAGACTTGTATGCTGAAAACTATGAGTCGCGACTCAAGGAAATAGAAACTGATACCAAGAAATGGAAAGATATCCCATGCTCATGGATTGGAAGAGTAAATATCATCAAAATGAATATTCTCCACAGAGCCATATACAAATTTAATGCAATACCCATCAAAGTTCCACCAAGCTTCTTTAAGAGAATAGAACAAACACTACAGTCATTTATCTGGAACCTGAAAACACCTAGAATTGCCAAAACCATCTTGAGGAAAAGAAACAGAAATGGAGGCATCACACTCCCAGACCTTAAACTATATTATAAAGCCATCATCATCAAAAGAGCATGGTACTGGAACAAAAATAGGCACACAGACCAGTGGAACATAATTGAAAGCTCAGAAGTAAATCCCAACACCTATGGGCATCTAATATTTGATAAGGGGGCCCAAAGGAGTAAATGGAAAAAGGAGGCTCTCTTCAATAAATGGTGCTGGGAAAACTGGGTTGAAACATGCAGAAGAATGAAATTGAACCACTTTATCTCACCAGAAACAAAAATCAACTCCAAATGGATCAAAGACCTAGATGTCAGACCAGAAACAATCAAATACTTAGAGGAAAACATTGGTAAAACACTCTCCCACCTACACCTCAAGGACATCTTTGATGAATCAAACCCAATTGCAAGGAAGACCAAAGCAGAAACAAACCAATGGGACTACATCAAATTGAAAAGCTTCTGCACATCCAAAGAAACTATTAAACAAACAGAGAGACCCCTCACAGAATGGGAGAAGATCTTCACATGCCAGACATCAGACAAGAAACTAATCACCAAAATATATAAAGAGCTCAGCAAACTTAGCACCAAAAAAGCAAATGACCCCATCCAAAAATGGGCAGAGGATATGAACAAAACACTCACCACAGAGGAGATCCAAAAGGCTAACAAACATATGAAAAACTGCTCTAGGTCACTGATTGTCAGAGAAATGCAAATTAAGACAACACTAAGATACCACGTCACTCCTGTAAGAATGGCATACATCAAAAAGGACAGCAGCAACAAATGCTGGAGAGGATGTGGGGACAGAGGAACCCTTTTACATTGCTGGTGGGAATGTAAATTGGTACAGCCTCTGTGGAGAGCAGTCTGGAAAACTCTCAGAAGGCTACACATGGACCTTCCATATGATCCAGTAATTCCTCTCCTGGGGTTATACCCCAAGGACTCCATAACACCCAACCAAAAAGAGGTGTGTACTCCTATGTTCATAGCAGCACAATTCATAATAGCTGAAGCCTGGAAGCAACCCAGGTGCCCAACAACAGATGAGTGGCTGAGAAAGCTGTAGTATATATACACAATGGAATACTATGCAGCTATCAAGAACAATGAACCCACCTTCTCTGACCCATCTTGGACAGAGCTAGAAGGAATTATGTTAAGTGAACTAAGTTAGAAAGATAAAGATGAGTATGGGATGATCCCACTCATCAACAGAAGTTGACTAAGAAGATCTGAAAGGGAAACTAAAAGCAGGACCTGATCAAATTGTAAGTAGGGCACCAAAGTAAAAACCCAGTGGTGAGGGGTAGACATGCAGCTTCCTGGGCCATTGGGGGGTGGGAGTGGGTGGGAGGGGTCACAGTCTTTTGGTGGTGGGAATGGTGTTTATGTACACTCCTAGCATAATGTAGACATATAAATCAGTAGTTAATTAATATGAGAGGGGGAAAATCAGTTGTATGTCTCAAAGTTTCTCAAAAGACAAACTGAATCTTTTTAATATATAGGCTGTGTATTTTATATGCGGACTCTCTCAAAAGCCTAGACCAAGTAGATCAGAAGCGTCCAATAGCATAGCTATATACAAGATACTGGGTACTGTACAGCAAACCCAACAAAAGGACTTTTCAAAGTTAACCCAATTACCAAATAATGTGATGATAACATTAACTATCCATTGTCTTTTTTAACCCTAAGACAGCAGGAACCTCACATCTCCACTATACAGCCCCTACTTCCCCCAGTCCTGGTACCCTTGGATAGGGCCCACTTTCCCGTATGCGTCTCCAAATCCAAACCAAATAATATTGCATCCGCCTATCACAACCTAACCAATGCAACGATTGCCACCTCAACATGCTTCACCTCAGACTGTATCCAGAGACTTCACGTGTGGAATGACAACCCTTCAGCTTCATTACTCGGGTGAGACCTTTCCTTTTATAGTACATTCTAATTTCATCTCAGGTGGTTCACTTTCTAACAAAGTCCCATAACCTAGATATACACCAGTTTCTATGAGAAAGAGCTTATGTTCACACATATCCATAATCTACTGCAAAATATATACCTGAAAGCAGAAGTACACTAGAGTTTGCAGTGAGTACCTCCCTAACACTTCCTCTCCACTGTTCCAAGCTTGGGATCCATGATTGCTCAACAATTTGTTTGGCTTCGTATGTTAACTCTCTTTTCAATCACCAGGTTCCAGATGCCACCAGGATGCTGGCCAGGCTTCCCTGGATTGAAGACCCCACCAATGTGTCCTGGAGCTCAGCTTCCCCAGAGACACACCTTACTAGGGAAAGAGAGAGGCAGACTGGGAGTATGGACCGACCAGTCAATGCCCATGTTCAGCGGGGAAGCAATTACAGAAGCCAGACCTTCTACCTTCTGCAACCCTCAATGACCCTGGTTCCATGCTCCCAGAGGGCTAGAGAATGGGAAAGCTATCATGGGAGGGGGTGGGTTATGGAGATTGGGTGGTGGGAATTGTGTGGAGTTGTACCCCTCCTACCTTATGGTTTTGTTCATTAATCCTTTCTTAAATAAAAAATTAAAAAAAAAATTTAATGTGCTATTATTTTGAGAAAAGTCTGAGGAATATCAAGGTAGTAATTTTCTCACTGGAAATATCATTACATATGAATTCTTTTAAAAGGTAATAAACTTCTTGCTTAAAAGAAAAAAAAAGAAAAAATATGTATTTAGCTATATTGAAACTAAATATATATAACAACTAAATAAAACAGAGAAAAATTTCACTACCATTAAAGCATCATTGCAGAGACATAGAAGCTAATGATGTATCTGAAGAGTCCTAAGTACACAGTAATAGTCACACACTCTTCAGACTTGCTAGTTTTCCTTCTATATATTAATGTATTTTATTCATGTGTATGTATGATAGTTTATTAATTGTTTACCTTTAGAATGTATAGAAGTGCTTCTCATTTATTTGTCACATTTTTTCCAATCTCTGGAAGGTAAAATATTAATTCTTAGCATAGCATGGTTATTCCTGACATTATTATTCACCAAAAATGCCTATTTTCTTCTTTCTATCTTTCATTCAGTTCCTAACATTCTACTTAAATACTTTTTATGATTCTTCTTGAAACATGTAGTTAAGTCTGTTCACTTATTATGATGCATGGTCTAAACCTTTTTTAAATTTTTAAAAATATTTAAATATTTATTTATTTATTCCCTTTTGTTGCCTTTGTTTTATTGTTGTAGTTATTACTGTTGTTGTTATTGATGTTGTCGTTGTAGGATGGACAGAAAGAAATGGAGAGCAATGGGGAAGACAGAGGAGGGAGAGAGAAAGATAGACACCTGCAGACCTGCTTCACCTCCTGTGAAGGGACTCCCCTGCAGGTGGGGAGCTGGGGGCTCAAACTGGGACCCTTACATGGGTCCTAGAGCTTTGTGCCACCTGCACTTAACCCGCTGCACTCCCGATCTAAACTTTTTTTATTTATTCTATCATCAAACAGTTTAGCAGTATGTGTGAACCACATGTGACACAGTAAGTGCTATTTGATAAATATGATAGAGTCTACAAATTTCGGTGTTCAGGAGATGCAAAATCATTTAGACTGCAGGTCACTGTATGAAGCTCAGATTCTGGATTTATTTAGCAACATTGGTGTACCAGACTGTTAAATACTGTCCACACATGTTAACATATACAGGTACCATTTCTGTCTTCTTGGAGATTATAGATAAGCTTTAGGTCCAGTCCTGGTTCTACCACTGAGGACATAGCCATTAAGTTTCTTCATGTCTCAGTCTGCTTATTTTAAAATCTACATAGTCACATCACAAAAGTGACTGAGAGTGAAATATAATAGATGTGAAAGTAAATATTTGGTGTTAAAGTGCTATAAGTTGGCAGGTTGTAAAGATTATGTTATGTTGTTTATATATTTTTTGGTGTTTTCCTTCTAATTTTAAGTAATTGGAACTTATTTCTTCAAAAGGACAGTGAACTTGTTAAATATTTCACATCGTGTATGTGTGTGTACTCTGGCTGAACTTCTCATTCAAAGACAATAACAAAAACTACAGAGAGGAGGAAACACCACCATAACACTAGAACTTATTCCAGGGCCATGGAAGCACTCTCCAGAGGGAGCCAGGTCTTGAACTTGGGTCACATGCACAGCAAGTACCCACTGAGTAATTTATCCAGTGCTTAAGGTCTTTCTTCTTAAATTCATTTTTCTTGCTATCCCAGTGTCTTGAACAAATCTAATCACATGCTAGTTTTCAGAACAAGTATTATTAAACCCAATGCACTTCATCAAAGTACATACAAAATTATAAGTATATGCTTTATCAACAAATACATTCACATTTTGATGACAATGAGTATAGCTCCAATCAAATACCCACCCATGATCTATGGCAGACAAACCAGATGATAGTTTTCAGTTCCAAGAAATTTTTAAATAATGGCCCCTCCACAGCCAAGGAAATAATTGTGAAACCTCTTTGGCTTTCAGTCTGTTCTAAGATCCAATAAAGTCTATGGAAAGACTGGGACACATGATTATTTGCAATGTATGAGAAAGGTAATTTATTGTTTAATCTAACCAAGATTATTAATGCATTCTTTTCCATTATTTACTTAATAGGATCTAAACTAAAATTTGTTAAAGCTAATTTGCATTTTGTGAAAGGAGAAGCAATCTATCTGAATTTGCTATTGATTATTCAAAACGATTACATAGATATTCCTCAAAATAAAATCTATTGGTAAACAACTAGGGATTCTAAACACTTTTGTGGAAATCATTTAATTTCCCTAAGAGTCACATTCTTCTTGTGGCACCATAGTATGATTTCATGGGCAGAACAAAAAGAGAGACAGAGAGAGAGAGATGGAGAGAGAGAACACACTATATTTGCTAATCATGGTTACTCTTCTCTATCTTTTCTTTTCATACCTATACATTTTCTGTCCTTTTTTACTTATGAAACTCTGAAAACAATCAGAATGCAGTTAAGCAATTATTATGTAATCTGCACAAATACCCAATGATAAAGAAATGCTCATGATAAATAATCATAGGAAAAGATGTTTGACACCATATGTAACTAAGGAGTGGCAAATTAAAGCAACAAGGAGATGCACACCTCTTATATCAAAATTCAAAACACTGTTAACAGCTAATGGTGCCAGGAGATGAAACAGCAGGAGTCTTCTAACGTAGCACTCAGAAATTCATAATGGCATGAACACTTTAAAAGATATTTAAGCTAGTTTTGCAAAACCATGTTTAGTCTTCTGATCTGACTTAACAGTTGTGCTCTGTGTGATTTCCTTAAGGAGATGAAAACTTATGTCAAAATTCTGCATAAGGAAGTTTATTTTGCTTCATTCATAACTGCCAAGATTGGGAAGCAACTGAGATGTCCTTACTGACGTCCATTCATTCATATAGTATATGCAGACAATTGATACAGTACTCAGCAATCAAAATAAATGAGCTATCAAGTCATGAAGAGATATTGGGGAAACTTTAGTATATGTTGCCAGATAAAAAATGAGTTGGCTTGCAAATCCCACACACTGTACAGTTCTCACTATGTGACATTCCAGAGAAGTCAAAACTATGGAGATAAGAAAAGATTTGGGGTATGGAGACACAGGGAAGGATAAATACTCATGACAGAAGAAGTTTAGAGCAATCAAAATACTCTCTATGATGCTGTAATTATGAATACATTGCATGTAGCAGTAGGAGCACAGAATGTACTACACAAGAAATGAACCCTACCTAATGTGAACAAACTATGGACTTTTGTTAAAAATATCAAGGGTTAGAAAATAGCTCACTTGGTAGAATACACATTTTACTGTGGATAAGGAGCCAAGTTTGAATCAGTTGTAATCACATGGGACAACTGTGCTTGGCAAGGAGGAAGCTTCATAAACACTGAGAGGCCTTGTGCTATCTTTCTATCTCTTTTCCTGACTGTCTCACTCTGTCTGAATTTTGCAGGGAAATATTATCTATAGGGGTCATATAAATTAATATTTGTATATTCATTACAACAAATGTACCACACTAATGCAAGATGTTAATATAATGGGAAACTGTATAGAGGTATAATAGAAGAGTGAAGGGTGAGAGGCTATTCAATAAACTGCATATTTTGTCTAATTTCTTCCATAAAACAGTTCTATAATTAAAATTCATTAATTAAAAAAACATTTGATGGCCCACTGGAAGGAGCAGAAATACATTTGGCATAGGAAAATCAGTTTATCTGGAACATAGAGGCAAGAAGAAAACAAGGAGATATGGTTTATGCTGTAGAGGAAATCTTGACAGGTTTAAGGCCATGAGGATATATATATATATATATATATATATATATATATATATATATATATATATATATATATATTGCCTTCAGGGTTATTGCTGGGGTTTGGTACCTACACTACGAATCCACTGCTCAAGGAGGCTATTTTTATCCTTTTTGTTGCCCTTGTTATTTATTGTTGTTGTTATTATTGTTGTTGTCACTGCTGTCGTTGTTGTTGGATAGGACAGAGAGAAATCAAGAGAGGAGGGAAGACAGAGAGGAGAAGAGAAAGATAGAAACATGCAGACCTGCTTCACTGCCTATGAAGCGACTCCCCTACGGGTGGGGGAACTGGGATCCTTATGCTGGCACTTGAGCTTCCGGCCACTTGGCTTAACCCACTGCCCTACAGCCCGACCCCCGAGGATATTTTTAAATTACCGAATGTGCAATGGAGAAACATTCTAGGATTTTATACTAGAGATCTGATGACTCCCCTAAAGTGTATTTGTTTGTCTGAAGGGACATGAACTTTAAGGGTGATAAGGCTTAAGCAATAAGATCAGTAAGAAGGTCTCTTAAACAGTGTAGAGAGACACGTATATTTTTGTATAAATGTTTTGCACCTCCGTTTTTTTTTTCTTTTTTTGCTGTTTTGTTTCTAATTCTAACAGATGCCACTGTATACTTAATTTTAAGTCCAAACTCAATAATAAATGGTAATAAATTGTTCATAGACCGTGTTCTTTTACTATTTTAATTGTACCTAGGATGTTAGTAAAGGAAACATTTCCCCAAGTGCGTGTAAATAGAAATCAAATATGTTAAAATGAAGTTCTTTACAATATTAGCAGTTGTAGAAGATGTAGGAGAAAATGCCTGTGTTATTATTTTCTGTTCTAATTAGACACTGCTTAGATTCACATTCCTATTAGCATTGTAGAAGCTGAAAACCATTCTGAGAAGTAATCTAGAGGGAATTAGTTGAAAATTCCCAAATTAACATTCTTCCCAGGCAAGTGCTGAGAAGTTGCCCATATGTTGATGTTAAGCCTGAAAGATCTTGGATTACCCTGCCTCTGTAATGCTACAGCTACACTGTGTTTCTGTCTGATCTAGCCCATAGCTACTGATGACTCAACACCTGAGTCCTTGAAGTATGTAAGAACCAAGGTTGTCCTGCAGTATAATGAAGTAAAATAACACAGGATCTCCCCAGTATGCAAAAGTACCCAGAAAACAGAAAGGCTCATGCAAAGACATATCCTCCTATCAAGTACTTAGAATATAAATGATTTCATTGCTATAAGCTCTCACATTTACACATAAATTGATATGCAGAATTTATCGCAAGCCTTGCAAACAATACAAAGCAGGTAAAGACATAAATAATCAATAATTAAGAATTCACTAGTGAGGATGGATAGAGGAATTTTGCTGAGTCAAAGAGCTGAAATGCAAATGTGAAATTTATGTATGTCTGGGGCCATTGCACCTGTGCCCTTGGTGAGCCATTCAATCAACAAGCACATCGTAACATGAATACTCTGCTGACTCACAATAGCAGGTCTGAAATGATTATTGTATAGATTGCTCGTGTGGTGGGACACTTATTAACTATACTTCATAATGTTTGTTAGTAATTATTTATTTGAATAAAATACTTTCAAGTATTTTAGAGCTAGGACAGATTGGAGGATCACATGGCCCTCTCACTTTCTAGCTCAGGAGGGTAGAAACAAAGAAAATATAGTGACTTTAACATGATTTAGTGTTAATTTTTTTTTAAGTTAAAAATGCTATCACAGCCTAGGATGAAGAGCTTGTATATAGCACAGAGGCTGTGAAAAGTTTATTTCAGTTTCTGGTGACTGCTCTTCCTTGGCCACTGAAACTAGAATATAATGTTATTAATAGGAAAGGACATATTTCTTTTTCATATGTACTAGAAACTTTTTAAATTAACGATATACATCAAGTTAAATTAAATTGCACTATAAAAATAGGTATTCAAGAGACTTTCTAAGTATAGCTCACTTTTAAGCACAAAAGCTCATTTAAAAATTGACTTCAAAGGTTTGGATTTAACTATCTTCTATTCCAAAACCCTTGTCTCCTAGTGCACTGAATTTTCTCGTGGATAAGACCATAGGGAGAAGCACTTATTACACAACATCCACATAAATTGGAATAAACTAAGGCAAATTCTAAAAATGAAATCATTGGAAATAAGGAAAATTGTAGAAAGGTGAAGTTTATAATTAATAATAATGCTAATTCAAATTAGATATGCAATCTAATTGGATATCTAATAAATGCAACTAACGCTGAAACACATGTGATGTCTAGAGAGGAAAGCAAATTTTTTTGAAAAAAATACTCATGATTAATACAATAAATTTCTAGTTAGAGATATTCTGGCCTCATAGTTCAGCATTATTTCTTGGAGTATAGATGGGACATAGACATATGTTCTAAACAAGTTATTGGGCACAATTTGAATAAAATGAGTTAAACTCAACATTGTACGCATATACAAGTATATACAAAAGTATATACTTATACTCTTACTGTTTTTCCTAGTGTTTAGCTAGACAAGCATTTACTAAACACCAAAATGAAAAACTAGCTATGTAAAATATTTGGATTAATTTATTTGGACACCAATATTAAGTAAGAATGCAAATACTAAATATATGTAGCAAAATAGCAAGTTTTATCTTCCTCTTGAATAAAAAATAATACTGACCAATAAACGGCACAAACTTAAAAAAAATTCCTGTTATATTTAGCTTCTAACTCAACACAGCTGAGCAATTTCATTATCTGCTAATGAATTTGGTTTATTGTTTGAGTTAAAACTTTAAAATTACACAGTCTTGGTAGCATGGTACAATTATTAACAAAGAGAAATTAGAGCCATCTTCTTTTCCCTGCTGATTCATAATATACAGTTTTCATCAAAATAAAAACTGTTCCAGATACTTTCTTTGACTATCTATATGGATATCCATTTAAACAATTCAGAAGTTCATTAAAATAAACAAACAAAATCCAAACATACATTTGGAGATCTAGGATTTGGGGTTTCTCCTAGCAAAACAACAAACTTTACAGAACAGAGAGGGAGAGGGAGAGGGAGAGGGAGAGGGAGAGGGAGAGGGAGAGGGAGAGGGAGAGGGAGAGGGAGAGGGAGAGGGAGAGAGGGAGAGGGAGAGGGAGAGAGGGAGAGGGAGAGGGAGAGGGAGAGGGAGAGGGGGAGAGGGAGAGGGAGAGGGAGAGGGAGAGAGGGAGAGGGAGAGGGAGAGGGAGAGGGAGAGGGAGAGGGAGAGGGAGAGAGGGAGAGGGAGAGGGAGAGGGAGAGAGGGAGAGGGAGAGGGAGAGGGAGAGGGAGAGAGGGAGAGGGAGAGGGAGAGGGAGAGAGGGAGAGGGAGAGGGAGAGGGAGAGAGGGAGAGGGAGAGGGAGAGGGAGAGGGAGAGGGAGAGGGAGAGGGAGAGGGAGAGGGAGAGGGAGAGGGAGAGGGAGAGGGAGAGGGAGAGGGAGAGGAAACAAAGGGAAGTTAAAGTGCTCACAACCCATTATGCAAATCAATGATAAAATCCTAAATAATATATAGCATGAACACGGAAATGGAGCTATGTTGAGGGTGAAAATGTTGCAGACACCTATCACAGAGAGATACCTTGTATCCAGGTGACAGCAACTGCACCGTCAGCCATTAGCTTTCCCAACTGACATGGAAAAGAAAGACAAATGTGTAACCAATTTTTAAGAGAAAAAAAAAAGTATAGAACCCTAAAAAGGACTAAAATTTGGAATTGGCTACAATTCTAAATTTAAAACAACTATCATAATTATGCCCAAAGCCACAATGGAAAGGATACTCACATGTACTAAAAAAAATTTAAATTTCACTAGAGAAATAACAAACTTTCAATACAGTATAATAGAAAATGATTTAGTAAAGGTATTCCATAAGAAATCTAAAACCATTAGAATATGAGATTAATAGAGTAGATATTAAAAAAAAAAAAAAAAAAACCTCAAGGAAGACCTTGATTCCCACTTACATATGATGGGCCTAATCCTCTAATAGACCCCTCTCTCCAACATCAGTGGTCACTTCCATCAGAAACATTATCCTAAGTCATCTTGTGGGTAATGTTAGGGACTGCTCCACTCTCTGAGGGAAGCTGGGTCAGCCTACTTTGCCACTCAGGGAAAACTGGTCTTGAAATGAGTGCATCTTAGAATGTTCCTGCCTGCAAGTTCAGACTGACAGGGACTCAGAGGTTACACAGGCTCCTGTGTTAAATATGAAAAAATACATGGACCCAGGGTTAGCTGGCTAGGGTTAACAGTTAATGGAATTTATATACTTTTCTCATGTTTGGGAGCTACTCTGTGCTCTAATCCAGCTTTCTAGTCCTATTCTCAACTTGGACACTCTCTTCCCAGAAAGTATTTTTAGTTCACCTACATGTTAGGTATCAGACTCAGTCAAAAAGTACTAAGTCTTGGGCCCCTTGGAACATATCCAAGATAGCCTTCCTAGCTTCTTCCCATAGGGAGACTCCAAATTAGATCTTCTCTATTCCTACCTTTGGGTTCCTGCTCATTAAACTACTTGTCCTGATTTATATCTTACTGCCTTTCAGTTACCTGAAAGTAATTGCTACTATGATTCCATCCTGACTTCCTGGGCATATGACCTCACCAATGCATCTTAGAACCCTTAGAGCCCTACCCCACTAAAGAAAGATAGAAACAGGCTGGGAGTATGGATTGACTTGCCAATGTCCATGTCCAGTACAGAAACAATTACAGAAGCTAGACCTTCCACCTTCTGCACCCCATAAAGAATTTTGGTTCATACTCCCAGAGGGATAAGCAATAGGGAAGTTTCCAACTTGAGGCTAGGACACAGAAGTCTGGTGATGGGAAGTCTATGGAACCCCTGTTACCTTACAATCTTGTTAATCACTATAAAGTCACTAATAAAAATTAAAATCAAAGAATTCAAACCCCCAAATATAGAATTAATTGAGTGAATTCAGTTTTTTTAAAAAGTTTCATTCATATGTGGAGTCTAGTGAACTGATACACATGAAGCTGCAAAAAATAAAAAAAGGAGAAATATACTGTTTCTAAGACTAGTGAAAACTATAGTGGCTATCTTTGGGAGGTAGGAGACTAGGGACACAGAATTTTAGTGGTGGGCATATTGTGGAGCTATTCCTGTAATCCTAGTTTTGTAACCCAATATAATCACACACACAAACAAAACTTATTGACTATTATAGCTCAGTATTGCAAATCAACAAGAATTCTCATTCACATCATTTTCACTCCACATTTAAGACAAAAATAAACAAAATGCATAAACTTTGAAAAGCAAAAAAAATTAGTTTTTGTAGACACTATGGTTGTTAAAGTGAATAATCCTGCTAATTTTACATGTCATTACAAATGAAGGTGAAATTGTCACCATCATATCACAAATACTAAGTGTGTTAAAATCAAATCTATTTTTCTATACAGTGAACACGTAGTTGAAAAATAAAAAATAAAATATTCTACTCATAAAATATTGAAAGTATAAAACATACTTAGTAGCATATTGAAACTAATCCAAATAGACTTCTGCACTTTAAAGTATAGTGATGTGAGAAAACATAAATACACAAAACATTAGTACTGATGTAACAAAATCGAGTGATGAGACACAGACCCAGATTTCACAGTTAATTTTACATTTGACAAAAGGACTAAAGAAAACCAAAAGAATTCTTTAGGGGAAGAAAAGGTTGTGTATATTTTTGAACCAATGGTGCTGGGAATACCTAGATAGCAAACAAACAAACAAAAAATTTTGTCACCCCAATTCACATAGTACTGAAAATCTGAAATGAATTCCACATTTGTATGTTAAAGCTATTTGTTATAGAGAAAAATACTTGCAAGTTAGGGAGAGAAGTCTTTAAGGTAGAAGACTTCTAGAAGTTACTGAAGAAATGATCCCATGAGAGAAAAGAAATAAAATCTTTAGCTCTTCAAAATACATTATATAAAAAAGTTATACATTATAAAATATATATGTATATAAATTATATCTGGGGGGCCAGTCAGTGAAACATCTGGTTAAGTGCAAGTATTACAGTGCACAAGGACCCAGGTTCAAACTCCTGGTCCCCACCTGCAGAGGGTAAGCTTCAGGAGTGGTGAAGGAGGGCTGCAGATGTCTCTCTGTCTGTCTCCCTCTCCCCCTCCCCTCCCAATTTCTCTCTGTCTCTATCCAATAATAAATCAGTAAATGAAAATATTTTAAAAACTATATCTGGCAAACTACTTTTATCTAAGATATAATAGAATCCCACTGTTAAACAATGAAAAGCAGTGAATCTATTGCTAAATAGTTTTTCACAAAAAAAAATATTTAAGTGCCAACAAACATGAAAAGATAATGACATTTTTATATATTAGAAAAACACAAACTGACAGAGGACCTAGTGGGGGATATATTATTATACGGAAAACTGGGACATGTTATGCATGTACAAACTATTGTATTTACTATTGAATGTAAAACATTAATTCCCCAATAAAAATGTTAAAGAAAGAAAAACACAAAATGAGATTATTAAATATTAATGAGTGCTCTCCAGATACCTACTTTTTAAAAAAAAATATCCATAACACTAAATGATGGTGAGAGTGTGGGGTAGCTGGCAGTTTTCGTATAATACAAGTGAGCAGATCAAGTTATATCTTCACACTGTAAAAAGTTGAGATTTTCTAAAAATCTGATGTCAGTTCTACAACTTAATCATTCTATTTCTCAGTACCTAATCTTGAGGAATGAAAATGTCCCAAAGAGATCATGTATAAGATTGTTCATAACAGGGAGTCGGGCTGTAGCGCAGCGGGTTAAGCGCAGGTGGCGCAAAGCACAAGGACCGGCATAAGGATCCCGGTTCGAACCCCGGCTCCCCACCTGCAGGGGAGTCGCTTCACAGGCGGTGAAGCAGGTCTGCAGGTGTCTATCTTTCTCTCCTCCTCTCTGTCTCCCCCTCCTCTCTCCATTTCTCTCTGTCCTATCCAATAACGACAACAACAATAATAACTACAACAATAAAACAACAAGGGCAACAAAAAGGGAATAAATAAAACAAATATTTAAAAAAAAAAAAGATTGTTCATAACAAACTGAAGAGTCCATGTCTTTCAATAGAGAAACTGATAGACAAACCAATATACTTTTACAATAGAATGCAGTTCGGATATTAGAATAGACACAGAACACACATAACTTCCATAAACACTATGCAAGAAGAAACTTTACACTGATGATTCCACTTTTGTACAATCCTAAAATAGTCATGACTAAAGCCAGGCAGAGGGAAAGTGGGGAGAAAAGCATGAGAGAAGAATTTTCCTTTAAAATTTTTTTTTCCCTCCAGGGTTATTGCTGGAGCTCCATGCCTGCACTACAAATCCACTGCTCCTGGATGCCATTTTTCCCATTTTGTTGCCCTTGTTGTAGTTGTTATCATAGCTGTTGTTGTTTTTTGTATAGAACAGACAGAAATCAAGAGAGGAGGGGTAGACAGACAGGAGGAGAGAAAGACACCTGCAGACCTGCTTCACCACTTACGAAGTGACCTCCTGCAGGTGGGGAGCTGGGGGCTCAAACCGTTGTGCTACTGCCCAGCCCCTCCCTTTTTTTTTTTCCCTTATTGCTACCAGGGTTATTGTTGGGGCTTGGTGCTGGCAATAAGAACCCACCACTCCCTGTGGCTTTTTTTTTCTAATTTTTTTGGTTGTTGTTTTATTTGTTGTCCGATAGGACAAAAAGAAATTGAGAGCGGATGGGGAGATAGAGAGAGGGAGAAGAAGATAGACACTTGTAGCCTGCTTCCCCCCAGTCCTTACACTTGATAATATGTGTGCTTAATGGGGTGTGCTACTGCTGGCCCCTCCCCCAAGGAGAATTCTTTAGGATAACAAACCCTACCTGATAGACACTGGAGTCACACTGCTGTATACTACCATTGTAAATTAGCAAAAAACACTTAATATCTGTACAAAACAAATATTGTTTTCTAGTCACATACATGCTGAAGTACTTGAAGTAACTATAATGCTATCTGTAACTCAGTTTTAAATGAATTTAAAACTAAGAAGCATCGATGCAAGGAAATGAAAAGAGGAGATAGATCACCTACAGTAAAATATTAACTGAAATAAAGGGCAAATATGAATGCGTGGATTTAGAATCCTTATTATTTATTTTTTTTACCAGAGCACTACTCAGCTCTGGTTTATGGTGGTGCGGAGGACTGAGCCTCTTATTTGGGAACCTCAGTCATGAGAGTCTCTCCACATAACCATTGTGCTATCTACCCCTGGCCCCAATAATTCTCTGCTAGAAAAAAATGTTGGGGCCAGTGTGATAGTCATTCCAATGGATTCTTTTGCTATTGAAAAAAGAGCAAGAGAAACTTCTCAAGCAACAAAAAGTATACTCTAAAGGAAAGAACTAAATAAATGCTAGCTAGTCCCTGATCATGATAACTCACTATTTCATGCTAGTAATTTTGATACAGCAAAATACTACTTTGTTTTATTTCTCTGATTTTTGTATGGAGCCAATGTTATGTGCATGTGCTTTTTTTTACTGTGTGTACAATTTCTCTGCTCTGGGCCACTGTTTTTCATGAGAGGGAGAGGAAGAGAGGGATACAGAAAGAGAGAGAAGGAGAGATATTGAGAGGGGGGAAGAGGAGTACGAAATAGGCAGAGAAATAATTCCATTACCATAGCAATTTTTTAACTTAATATATTATTTTATTTTAATGAGAGAGAGATACAGAGAGAGACTATAGAGAGATACCAGAGCCCCTTTCCTGTTCTGGTTTATTGTGGTACTATGGATTGAACCCTGGACCTCAGAGTCCAGGCATGAAAGCCTTCTCTATAAACATTATACTGTCTTCCCAGCCCATACTAGTACTTGTTACATAGTGCCAGTATTTGAACCAGGGTAACATGCATGGTAATGCAGGCCCCTTCCCTAGTAAGTTACCTCTCTAGCTTCAAATGCCAGTTAATTCTAAAGCAAAAAAAAAAAAAGATAATCCTAAAAGTGGATATCAGTTTATTGTATGTACAAGACTTTATTTCCTCCCATTTTGTAGACCTAGGAGATTGTTTATTCCCTAAGCTTAAAGTTGATTTTGCCATGAACCCAGCTTTACAACTGCATATTCAAGATGCTTTGTACTGTTGTCCTACACTGCCTCTTGTAAACAAATGTAGCTCACAAAATAAAACTATATATATATATATATATATATATATATATATATATATATATATATATATACTTTTGTAGACTTTGCCTATAAAATGAAAAAATGCACTTCTCTGAGAATATTTTTATGACCTAGGTTTAATAAAGTCTTACTTACAGAGAAGAAAGCCTTACTATCATGTAAAAGAAAAATAATATTTAAAACGTCAAATTAGTTCATTTATTATTATTTCTACTTGTATGTAATACTTCAGAATTTAAAGGGAAATGCTAAACAAACTAAAGTCATGCTATAATGTCAACTTCACTCTAATTAAAGTTTCAACACCCAGAAGTAAACATCTCTTTTACTTTTTACATTTTAATCCTACAATTGTATACATACTTATCCTGTGTTTCTGGTATGTATAGCTTAACCTTGAGCTAAAAAAAAAAAGATACAAAAAAGATATTTGGTAATATATCAAAGGTAATTAGTCTCAGAAAGTAAACAAGAACATTATAGGAGTACATTTGTTAAACACAAAGTAAGCCCATGGGGTAACACTGTTTTTTGGAATACATGAATAAGGAAGACAAAAAACTTAGTAATGCACATTCTTAGTCATTATATATAAGATTAATTTGATGATTAATAATTTTGTATGTTAACTTTTATACTTACTGATTTTTGAACCATGCAAGTGTTTTTTTTTTGCTGGTCCAAAATTTGAAGCCACAAGGGCTACTTACACTTTTAACCTGATTTCCTCATTTTACGCAATCTCTTCTAAATTTTCTCATTTTGACTGTTTTGCAGTTTCCTTGATCGCCTAAATATTCAATTTAAAATTAGGTCTTAGAGTTGGGGAGACAACTCAATGGCTATGCAAAAAGATTTTTGTGCCTGAGTCTCTGGAGTTTACAGGTTCAATCCCTAGTGCCAACATAAGCCTGAGTTAAGCAGTGCTCTGATCTCTCTCTCTCTCTCTCTCTCATTAAAATAAAATAAATACCTTAATGCTGACACTGAGATAACCCTGGTAGCAATAACAATAATAATAAATAAAAATATTAAAAATAATAAAACGAGGTCTTAGAATTATGCTTTGGAACAATAGTCTTGACATGCTTCCATATTATAGTTCTCGTTTATCAAAAGGTGTTTGTACTCTAGCATCATAAATTCAAAACTTATTATAAAGATAGATAATGGCACACAGATAAAATGACATTAGTTGAAGTGCAAATGTTTCAGGCTATAAACTTAGTGTATCTATCCTCTTGATCAAAATGTGGTCATTGTACATTCTGTGTGAATTCCTTTTTAAATTGAGTTTTCGGAAATTAAACCATAGGTCAAACTGGGGTGGGGGGTTATGATGGGGTGCAGGGAAGGGGAAGCACTGCTCCATCATCTATGGTGTTCTTTCTCTGTCAGGGACTAAACTGAGAGCTCACACATGTGAGATGGGCCCACTGCCTGCAGAGAAAGCATCCTGAGGCTCCAAGTATGGTTAATTTTAAAATAATTCTCTAATATTGTTGTGGTAAACCTTTGGTGAGCATCTACAACTGGAAAGATAATTAATTAACAAAGAGTTTAACCATACATATGACAGTGATATCTTTCTAGAGGAAAATCATATATGAGGTAACCACACAAGTGTACTATATAAAGCACAGAACATAAAACAGAAACTATTGAGCCTCAGGAAACAATGAAATTCCTGATTCCTTTTTATCCCACTTTTTTATTAGTGATTTAATGATGATCAACAAGATTGTGGGACAAGAGGGATATAATTCTATACAATTTTCACCACGATTTCCATATCCCATCCCCTCCACTGGAAGCTTCCCTAATTTTTTAAATTACCTTTATTTATTTGTTGGATAGAGAGAGTCAGAAATTGAGAGGGAAGGGGGTAAAAGGGAGAGAGACAGAGAGACACCAGCAGCACTACTTCACCACTTGCAAAGCTTTCCCACTTGCAAAGCTTGAACTTGGGTCCTTGTGCACTGAAACATGTACACTCAACCTGGGGTGCCACCACCAAGCCCCAAAGCTTCCCTATTCTTTATCCCTCTGGGAATATGGACCAAAGATCTCTATGGGGCTCAGAATGTGGGAGGTCTGGCTTCTATAATCACTTATCCGCCGGACATAAGCATTGACAGACAGGTCAATCCACAGCCACAGCTTGTTTCTATCTTTCCCTAGTGGGGTTGGGGTCTGGGAAGGTGGAGTTCCAGTTCTCACTGGTGAGGTCATCTGACCAGGAAAGTCAGGTTGGCATCTTTATCCTAATTTATTGTCTACAATAAAAATACATTTCAGAGGCTGGCTGGTGGCACACCTGGTGGAGCACACAGTTATCATGTGCAAGAATCCAGGTTCAAACCCATACCCGCCCTGCAGTATGGGAAAGCTTCATGAACAGTGAAGCAGTGTTACAGGTGTTTTCCTTTCTCTCTTCCTCTCCTCTTCCCATTCCCTTTCAATTTCTCTGTCTCCAATAAACCAGTAAAATAGTTTTTAAAATATGTCATTTTAGTATTCTTAGCATATCACTCAGCTTTGAGATACTTAATAGACATTTCACTGGTGAAGATTCAAAATGCTCTTTTCTTATTCAAGAAGGAATAAGAAAAGGGCTATGCAATCTGTTCTTAGCCCTTGGAATTTGAAAGTATCAATTAAATATACACCTGATTCCAATACCATGAAACTTTGTTGGAAATATCTAATTCAACTAAAAGGTATATTCTATTTCTTGATGAGTCCAGAAACTGATAATGAAGATTATCATGTCTCTCTGAGACAATTTAAAGACTTAGCTAATACATCAATATCAAAACATCCATCTGTATAATCAACTAATAAGGCAGGACTTTATGAATAAAGAGGTAGCCTGTGGCAGGAAGTAGGAGTATCACTTTATGCTACATGATCATTCATTACAAAATGGAAAGGATGAAAAAAAAAGTCACCCTATTCTAATTGACATTTTGGTATTCAAGAAGATTGTGGTTGGGTGATTTTAAATCTCATGTGGCTACAGTTAAGAGACTGACTCAAGCTTAAACACTGGAAAATGGGAGCAGCTGAAGGTTGATTCATTTTATCAAAAAGTCTTTCTGTTCAATTTAGCCATGTTTCTTCAGAACACAGTGGACAAGAAACTACCCCAGGACTTCTAACATAGTTCAGGGCTCTAGCACAACTGTTTCAGAAAACCAATATTGAATTACACTTCATTTTCTGACCAAGCCTTAGTAATCACCCTGTGTTATTTCGACCAGTATGTTAGACTTTCATTTATTTTTGTGATCAGAGTTATTATTGCACTTTGGTGCCTGCTCCTGGTAGCCATTGTTTTTCCTTTTTTCTTTACTTTTCTTATTTTTATTTCTTTTCTTAGAGAGAGAGAGCTGCAACAGTGACTTCTCCCTTGCCCATGAAGCTTCCCCATTGTAAGCAGGAATGAGGGTCTGAAGCCTCAGTCCATGCTCATGATAAGGATATTCCAGATCAACTCAAGCAAACAATTTCAAGTTCTTAATTGAGGGGCTCATGTTAGCCCCTGCAGGCATGTCTTAAACCAACCAAAATCAGGAGGAGAAATCAAAGACTTGCCCTCTGATGAAAGGCATATCAAACTCATACTATAGAAGACCAGGCTGGATGAGAGATACTTTGTGACCATCTGGGGGAAATACAATCTGTCATTTGACACTAAGAGATAAGAGTATCTTGTCCTCTTAGTTTATGAGCTTACAAACTGCAGGTTCTAATAATTTGTCCAAAGTTCCTCTTTTAGTATCGGAGTCCGAAATAGAACATATATAGAACATAAATAGAACATAGATCCCTCTTCCAAATACCATGTGTTTTATATGTGGGCAGTGTGTCTACTATAGAGTATGTAGAGGAAATTCAATACCTAGGAACACAAGCTTTATGTAGTTCCTAAGGTATATAATATGGATACTAAGTATTGAAAGGGCAAAATGCAAATGCAGTAGGGAAATCTGGAAATGGGAAATCTTTTGGGAATCTGTCCACGGAATGTCCTAATTGAGCATATAAATTCTGTGTTGCAAATTTATGCAGTTATTTATGCAAAACTATGCAGGCCTGTGGAAATTTAATGGGGAATATGTGAACATATATGAAATAATTATTTAAAAAAACCCTTTCTATAGAGTCCCAACTGCCCCCAAAGTGAAAATGTCTAGTATTACATTGACATGAATCCTTCATTTAAGAATTTAAAATTTTCTGCTTGAGTTGATCTGAAATATCCTTAGGTTTATCATATGCTGCCCTAAGTACATACTAGAAATTGCGTTCAATGTAATTCATAAAAAAAGTGAATATTCTATTTATGTGTGTAGAATAGGTTCTTTAAAAATTTTTAATAAAAAGAAATTCAAATATAGCTCAAGTTTCTCTCTAAAGCTTTCAGCCAGTATATTAGTAGTCACTTTGAATATATAATAAAAATGTGCTTAGTAACTTGTATTTTCTTTAATTGCTCTTTAAAATAGTTATTTTAAAATTAGTTATTTTGGGGGGAAGAAGAGGAGAGCATCATTGGTGAAGAATGACAGGACAGAGAACGACTGTTCCGAAGACAAGATATTTAGACATTCATATAAACCTATATAACATATTAAACACATGGTTTCAGAAAGTTGCATTACTAGCAAAGTCACATACCTGATCAGTATTTTGACAATTACAGAGGAGTATGTGGAAGCAGAAGTTTATAGACTGTGTTTAAGGACATGCATAATTTATGGTGAGATTGATGATTCAGACAATAATAGTTCAAGAACATTGATTGGACCATAAGAAAAAGTTATTTAAAATGCCAGAAAGCCACAAGAAATCTAGGATAGAGTTAGCTTTAGAAGATAGTTAAAATGCAGCTATTAAGAACAATGATCCCACCTTATCTGACTCATCTTGGACAGAGCTAGAAGGAATTATGTTAAGTCAGCTAAGCCAGAAAGATAAAGATGAGTATGGGATGTCCCCACTCATCAACAGAAGTTGAGAAAGAAGATCAGAAAGGGAAACTAAAAGCAGGATCTGATTAAATCGAGAGCAAGGCACTAATGTAAAAATACTGTGGTGAAGGGGAAGGTGGCCACTGGGCTTCCCGGCACGGTGGAGGGTGGGGGGAGCGGGGGTGGGTGGTGGGGATGGGACACAGTCTTTTGGTGGTGGGAGTGGTGTTTATATACAATCCTATTAAAGTGTAAACATTATATAAACCACTATTTAATTAGGCGAAAAACTGATGATATGTCTAGAACTTCTTAAAACACAGACTGAGTCTTTTTAATACATAGGCTGTCTTTGATATGTTCTCTCCCAAAAGCCTAGAGCAGGGAGAACAGAAGCAACCGACAACACAGCTATATACAAGATGCTGGGTACTATACCCCAAACTCTATCAAAGGGACTTTCCAAAGTTAACCCTATCACCAAATAATGTGATGATAACATTAACTATCCATTGTCTTCTTGAACCCTAAGACAACAGGAACCTCACATTTCCACTATAGAGCCTATATTTTCCCCAGTCCTGGAACCTTAGGGTGGGGCCCACTTTTCTGCATGCTGCTCTCAATTCAAATCAAATAATATTGCATCCACAGATCGCAACCTAATCAATGCAACGAGTGCCACCCCAGCATGCTTCACTTCAGACTGTGACCAGAGACTTCAGGTGTGGAATGACAACCCTTCAGCTTCATCACTCGGGTGAGACCTTTCCTTTCATAGTATTCTCTAATTCCATTCCAGGTGTTCCACTCCCCAATAAAGTCCCCAAACCTAGATATAGTCCAGGTCCCCTGAGATAGAGCACAGGTTCACCTGTGCCCATAAACTAGGGGAAAAATATATACCTGAAAGCAGAAGTACACAAGAGCATGCAGGGAATACCCCCAACACTTCATCTGCGCTATTACAGTCTTTAGGTCCATGATTGTTCAACAATTTGTTTGGCTTTGTATGTTAACTCTCTTTTCAGCCACCAGGTTCCTGATGCTGACCAGACTTCCCTGGACAGACGACCCCATCAATGTGTACTGAAGCTCCACTTCCTCAGAGCCCCACCCTACTAGGGAAAGAGAGAGACAGACTGGGAGTATGTATCGACCAGTCAACGACCATGTTCAGCAGGGAAGCAATTACAGAAGCCAGACCTTCCACCTTCTGCAACCCACAACGACCCTGGATCCATACTCCCAGAGAGATAGAGAATGGGAAGGCTATCTATCGGGGGGGGGGGGTGGGGGGTGGGGTGGGGGGTGGGGTGGGATGTGGAGATCGGGTTATGGGAATTGTACCCCTCTTATTCTATGGTTTTGTTAATGTCTCCTTTCTTAAATAAATTTTTAAAAAATTAAAAGAAAGAAAAAAAAAAGAAAGATAGTTAAAGGAATTGGGCGGTAGTGCAGTGAGTTAGGTGCATGTGGTGCAAAGCACAAGGACCAGCATAAGGATCTCGGTTTGAGCCCCTGGCTCCCCACCTGCAGGGGCGTCGCTTCACAAGTGGTGAAACAGGTCTGCAGGTGTCTATCTTTCTCTCCCCCCTCTGTCTTCCCCTCCTCTCTCCATTTCTCTCTGTCCTATCCAACAATCACATCAGCAACAACAACAATAATAACTACAACAATAAAACAACAAGGGCAACAAAAGGGAATAAATAAATAAATATTAAAAAAAGAAAGATAGTTAAGAAAACTGACAGTTATAGAAGAGGTGGGAAGGATAAGACTAAAGACATTTTCTAAATATATTATTTGATTATGAATAGAAAAATATGTTGAATATTGGAAGTTGACTAACGTTAATGACAGCTAGCTATATCAGCAAGGAAGATCACTGCAATTTAAAAAATTAAGTTACTATTTGTTGAAAACCAATCAAATGTTAGTAGGCACAACAAACTTATCAAAATAGCAATAAATTTTAATGAAACTATTTTTAAAAGTTTCCTGAAAAATACTTTTTAATTATAGTCTGAAAAACTTTAGTAACATACATGTTTGTTGATTCAACTAATATTTTAATCTATGATCATTTTTATCACATCACATCCTAACTTTGCTTCCTATCAATTTCAGCTACTATACTTTCTTAATGTCTCCAAATAAAATGGAGAGTAATTTAAAAAGCATATGCACAGTCGTTTTAAGTCTTTATTTTTCAGAACCTCAGCTTATCGTTGAGGAAGTCACACGCTGAGTGAGATGAAAATTCTATTAATTAGTTACACACTAGTAAGTAAGCTTTAAATCCCAATGCCAATTAAATCTATTTATAATTGCATTGGGAGCTGATTAATATAGGACATGCTTCCAACTTTCATAAGTAGTCTGATCCATGACTCGGTGTTATATGTAGAAAGTAATTATTTTAAGTATACTTCTTATAAATATTTATTTTCAAAGCTATTTTTAATATTTATTTATTTCCTTTCTGTTGCCCTTGTTTTTATTGTTGTTGTCATTATTATTGTTGTTATTGATGTCATTGTTGTTGGATAGGACAGAAAGTAATGGAGAGAAGAGGGGAGAGGGGGAAAGATAGACACCTGCATACCTGCTTCATCGCCTGTGAAGCGACTCCCCTGCAGGTGGGGAGCTGGGGGCTCGGACTGGGATCCTCATGCTGGTCCTTGTGCTTTGTGCCATGTGTGCTTAACCCGCTGCACTACCACCCAACTACCTCAAAGCTATTTTTTAATAAACTTAAAAATTTTATTTATTTATTAAAACTCATATAATAATAGATTTTCAAGCAAGTCATTATACATAAGTTGGTGTGGTACATAAAGTATTGCCATTTAAACTATATTGATACCCAGATGACTAAAAGTTAATGTTCTAAACTTAAACTTCAGAAGCATTTATGGTTATCATGTCATATTTTCATGCATTTCTGTTCATTATGCGAGTAGGAGGGACAAAGACTGATCCAAGTGACTGGAAAGATTGGAGAGTTTCTTCATTCCTAACTCCAGACTGCTCCGAAGCAGTCAGTATGTTGAGTCTCTTCACTGGGATCATGAAGCTGATGTGAAAATCTACAGAGATTATAGGAAAAACAAGATCCTCGGTGCTATTTGCTGGATCCAATCCAAGCCTCACAGTGTTTGGTGTTTTATAAGATATGAATTTAAAATTTCTTTTCACTCAGATTCTCAGCAAACTATTTAGCACTAAATTTGGGTAATATATGATTGGCAAACTCCTAAACATAAAATTTCACCTCTACATAAATACTCTCAAATAGTAAGTAATATGTAGAAAGGCATTTGGAGATAGCACTGTGGTTTATGCACTAGACTTTCATGCCTAAGACTCAGCGGTCCCAGGCTCAACTCTTAGCAGGACATAAATCAGAGCTTACCAGTGCTCTGATAAAAAAAAAAAGGGGGGGGGCTGAGTAGTGGTGCACCCAGTTGAGACTGAGAGAACATATTGATTTCCATGCACAAGGTCTTATGTTCAAGGCTTCAGTCTTCTCCTACAGGAAGGAAGTTTTCATAAGCACTAAAGCAATCTGCAGGACTCTCTCTCTTTCCTTCTTTCCCTATCTCTCTTCCCCTTCTCAATTTCTCTCTGTCCTATCAAATTAATTAAGTAAATAACTATTAATAATCAAATTAATTTAAATAAGTATATTTGTTATGACATTTGTAGCAAAGTATGAACTGTGATTCATTGTTTAAAATACATTGTAGCCTCTTATGTGCTTATCTACTGAGATTATCAGAAAAATGGTTTGTTATATTTATTAGTATAGAAGAAAATAATTAACACACAATTCCATTAAACACAAGGTCAGGTTTTATAGATAAATTTTAGGAAGCTTACTTCATAGAAATAAGTTTACTTATTTATAAACTATATTGTAAGACTATTTTGTATATTATTAATTTTCTCTTGTTCAACTCGAGTTCATCTAAGGGATTACTCAAAAAGAAAGCACTTAATATCAAAACTTACTTCCTTAGTTATTGATATTATTTAGAATAATAGCCATCTGGTTCTATTTCTATAATCAAATTTATTTACACTGACTTTTTTTAGTATAAGAAAACAAACCTTTCAAGACTTTGAACCAAGTACTAGGATATTCTTTATACTTCTCAGTTTCCAAAAAAATTAATAAGTAACCACTTCTATAAAGTTAAGTGATGCCTCAGGAAATTAGAGAGAAATTTATTATACTTGCATTCACTATGGCCCATAACATATAGATTTATAATTCTTGATTTCCCAAGTCAAAAGATTTTTTTTAAAATTCAGTTTTCCTAATCAGTGAGTCATTACTAAATTAAGCTTTCTGTCTTTTTTTTTATTATAGATTTTACCCATTTATCAACGAGAAAGATAGAAGAGAGAGAGAAAAGAAAAACAGGCATCACATGGGTGCATGCACTACCAGGGATCAAACTCAGGACCTCATGTCATGCTCAAGAGCCATTCCTTCCCAAATAATATCAAGCATTAACATTAAACATCAAAGGAAAAAGAGGTCAAATATATGCTATGTGTTTCATGACTTTTTTTTTCTTTTTAGTACAAGAAATGTATGGTTTTGAATACAGCAACTTTTTGAAATGTTGATATTATTTTTTTCCACCAGGTTTGTCTCTGGGGCTCTGTGCCTTGAGGATGACTCCACCAATCTCAAGAGGCTTCCCCTACCCCTTTGCCTTTCAGCAGAATGTGAGACTAAGAAAGAGATATATTCAAAGTCAGACCAAGTAGATCAGAAGCAACCAGTGGCACAGCTACATACAAGATACTGGGTACTATACAGCAAACCCTAACAAAAGGACTTTTCAAAGTTAACCCAATTAGCAAATAATGTGATGATAACATTAACTATCCATTGTCTTTTTGAACTCTAAGAAAGCAGGAACCTCACATCTCCACTATAGAGCCTATATATCCCCCAGTCCTGGAACCTTAGGATAGGGCCCATTTTCCCGTATGCCTCTCCCAGTCCATATCAAATAGTATTGCATCTGCCAATCGCAACCTAATCAACGCAACGACTGCCACCTCAACATGCTTCAGCTCAGACTGTGTCCAGAGACTTTCACATGTGGAATGACAACCCTTCAGCTTCATTACTCGGGTGAGACCTTTCCTTTCATAGTATTCTCTAATTCCATCCCAGGTGGTTCACTTTCTAACAAAGTCCCAAAACCTAGATATAGACCAGGTTCTGTGAGAGAGAGCATATGTTCACACGGATCCATAAACTAGTGCAAAATATATACCTGAAAGCAAAAGTACACTAGAGTTTGTAGTGAGTACCCCCCAACACTTTCCACTATTCCAACCTTTGGGTCCATGCTTGCTCAACAATTTGTTTGGCTTTGTATGTTAACTCTCTTTTCAGTCACCAGGTTCCAGATATCATCAGGATGCCGGCCAGGCTTCCCTGGACTGAAGACCCCACCAATGTGTCCTGGACCTCTGCTTCCCCAGAGACCCACCCTACTAGGGAAAGAGAGAGGCAGACTGGAAATATGGACTGACCAGTCAACGTCCATATTCAGCGGGGAAGCAATTACAGAAGCCAGACCTTCCACCCTCTGCAACCCACAATGACCCTGGGTCCATGCTCCCAGAGGGATAGAGAATGGGAAAGCTATCAGGGGAGGGGATGGGATATGGAGATTGGGTGGTGGGAATTGTGTGGAGTTGTACCCCTCCTACCCTATGGTTTTGTTAATTTATCCTTTCTTAAATAAAAAATAAATTAAAAAAAACAAAGTCACTGATTTGTAGAAATATACAAGTCAATAATGAGAAAACACTTTACATCTGTGAGAATTTCATGCACTAGAGAAGACATAAAGGACATAAACTGGTACAACCACTGTAGGAAACAGTCTGTAGTTTCCTCAGAACACTAGAAATACACCTATCCTATGGCATAGCAATTTCTCTCCTGAGGACATATCTAAGGGAAACAAAACACCTATCTATCCAAGGTGATCTATTTGGAACTATGTCATAGTAGCACAACTTGTAATAGCCAGAACTTGGAAGCAAGCCAGATGACCAATGGTAGATGAGTGGATAAGAAAGTTGTGGTTTATATACACAATGGAATACTACTCAGCTGTTATGAAACCATTTCCCTTTGCCTCATCTTGGATGGTCCTTGAAAGAATCATGTCAAGTGATATTAGTCAAAATTAGAAGGGCAACTACTAAATTATTTCACTTATAAGTGAAAGTTAAGAAATAAAGATAGTAAAAGAAAACACAAAGTGAAACTTGGACAGTGTGTGGTGTACTGCAGTGAAGTAGAAGACTTTGGCAAGGAGAGAAATAAATCAGGTGGAGAGGTCTGGGGCCCTGGTTCACAATGGTGGAAAAGGACCTACATTTGGGGGGAATTTTGCAGACACCATCACAGAGAGATGTGAAATTGTACCTATGTGTCAACAACTGTGTTGTAAATTATTAACCTCCAAATAAAAAGACTTAAAGAAAAACTTTAAAAAAGAAAATCAGAGAGAAAGAGAAGAGACATCTGTACAAATGCAACAATGTATGTAAAGCTTTCCTCTTACAGATGAAGCCAGAGGTTTGAACCCAGGTCCTTGAGTATGGTAATGTGTGTGCTTTACTATTTGTGTAACCACCCAGCCACAGAAATCTGTTTTGAAAGTACTAACAAACTGTTCATCAGCATGTTTGTTTCAAACCTCAGTTTAAGTCTGCTTCTTTGCCCTATACTTGGGGAAGATGAGCAATTGTAGTTAGCATGTTCTACAACATAATCAAGTGCACACCATCCCCCCGCCCCCCAGACAATAGCTTAGGTCACCTACATATTAGATGTCAGGCACAGGCAAAAACTAACTGGGTCATGGGCCCATAGGAACATACCTAAAATAGACCTACTAGCTCTTTCCAAAATGGAGACTCCAAATCTTCATCCACAATATTCCAGCCTTTAGATTCATGATTAGTCAACAATTTGTTCTGCTTTCTATTTCTACTCTTTTTCAGCCACCAGATTCCAGATCCTGCCATGATACCAACCAGACTTCCCAGGGCAGATGATCCCACCAAAGTGCCCTGGAGTCCCGCCTCCCCAGATCCCTGCCCCATTAGGGAAAGAGAGAGAGAGAGAGAGGCTGGGAATATGAATTGACCTGTTAATGCCCATGTTCAGTGGGGAAGCAATTACAGAAACCAGACCTTCCACCTTCTGTACCCTATAATGAGCCTGGGTCCATGCTCTCAGAGGGTTAAAGAATAGGAAAGCTATCAGGGGAGGGAATAGGATATGGAGTCCGGTGGTGGGAATTGTGTGGAATTGTACCCCTCTTATCCTATGGTCCTGTCAGTGTTCCCATTTTATAAATAAAAACTTAAAAAAATAATAATCAAGTGCAAGAGTATTCAATTATTTTCCTCCTTTTCCTTTTCCATTTAAGTGACATTGCTTGAAACCTTTCTCAAATCAATTTATTTTATTTAATTGATTTTATTTCCTAAAGCAATTATATATTTACAGAAAAGCTGAGTAGAAAGTTAAATTCCAATTTATCTATCTATCTATCTATCTATCTATATATCCAAAAATTAAAACCATTTTTTCTTTTCTAACATTTGCTATGAAATAATTTAGGTGAAACCATATGCACTTATTGATACAGTCTGCAAATACCATACCACCATTAAAGATGCTAGAAAAATGGCAGGAGCATCTTTGAATAACAGTGCATAGCCACATGCTAGCTGATGACATTAAATATTTGAGTGTATAAAGGTATAGTTGAGATTAGAAGAAACCTAATGGATTCACTAAGTTTTCAGAAAGATTTAATTATCTATCTCTCTGTACAGCTGGAGGGAAAAAGTAGCTATACCTACCTTTATACATATTTCATAGAAAGAATTGAGACTGAAGATATAATCTCTAATCTAATCTTGAATATTAAAGTAGATATTGAAAGGGAAATGTTGCCAAATAAAAGTAATCTACCAGGATATGTATTTTTCACAATTATAAGCTTTTTCAGCATACATCTACATTTAATTATGTATGTCCTGTAGAATATATTCCTCTTTCATATAGAATAAATGCTCAGTAAAATTTATATAAATTGGAGCTTTCTATAATGCATTTTGATAATGGCTAATTTGCATTATGACCACAAATGATTATCTGACACAACTGGTCAATTTCTAAATAGCGTCTAGAAGCCATTATCCTAAGTACATTTTATAGGTAAATTGATAAATACAGAAAAGTATAACGGGAATAATAAGGAAAATTTCATTTTTAACTTTAATTTTTCTAGCCTGCTTTACCATTCAGAGACACTCTTCCTCAACATTATTCTGGTAGTGGCATGCATCAGCCATGGAGCTTGCACAGATGGAAAGAAATCAGAGGGCCATCCAGGTATAATATCTCGAAGCCAACTACTCATTTGTCAATGGATCTTTCTTACTCATCTGCCATATGCCAGGTATTGCCAAAGATGGGGGTTGGGAGGTGGATAACAATGATGAGTAAGACTTTCTACTCTGAAAGTGTACATTCACTCACAGGGCCTGTACCTCAAAACAACAATGAATCTACGAGACAGACACACTTAGTATTTGAATTGACTGTTAACTTTGTCCTATAGACACGGAGTTAACAACAACAAAAAAACCCCACTAAAAGTAATTCTTCTCAGGGCAATTATGTGCTGCTTTAACACCTGGACTGTGGGCTGTTAAGGAGAAGTCTTTCCAACATAGCATGAAGGAAAAGACTCAGAGATAAAGGGTAGGAGCTGTAATGTAGTTAGGGTTGTACTCATCAAGGGGATATCATGGGACTTTTGAAAGACAACCATGATTTCTATGGCTCTCAGTTTTTCCTACTTTAATTACCATTTCAGAAAAGCACATGGTATTCACTTGGGTGTGTAAAGGTTATTTAAACTGGGTAGTGGAGGTATACTTGTACGGGATTCTACTTTCTGTTCTTTCTTTTTATGAGCATTTTGTAAATTTTTAATTATTTTAAACTGTCCAAGTAAAACAGAAGTTTACCCATGTTTGCAAACTTATGTACTTGATTCAAATTACTTAATAACTGATTTCTTATGTTTCCAATGACAGCTTTTCTCTCTGAGATTCTGAGCAAGGCTGTGACCATAAGAGAGTCCCCTGCTCCTGTATCCAGATGCAGTGTCAGTACTGTTTCATCTGTGTCCAAGGAATTTCAGGAAAATCAATGAGCCAGTGTGCCAAGGTACCCTGAAAACTGAACACTAATAGATGAATCCAAGTCTGCTATTACAATACACATAGTGTGAACACATGTCCATTAAAATGTGTGTTTGCATATCTATTATCTCAAGGCCTATTTAAAGTCTCTTTTTAATGGAAAAGAAAAAATGGATCTTTTCAAATCTAGAAAGTGTATTAATTATAAAAATGTTTATTCATTGTTTTATTTTTACTTGAAAAATGTATTTGTAGATGTGAACTCAACTAGAATTTTTTTTTTGATTGGGGATTAATAGTTTATAGAAAATACAATTATTAGTATATATGTAAAATATCTCAATTTTCTTCAAAACACTCTCACTCCCAACCTACAGCCTCCTCTACCATCACACATCGGGACCTGGAAATACCCCTGTCCCTGCCCCCATCCAACATCCTTTACTTTGGCGCAAAACCAAACCCAACCCAAATTCTGCTTTGTGTTTCCTCTTTCTGATCTTATTTCTCAACTTCTGTCCTAAAGTAGGGCTGCAGGTGTCTCTCTGTCTCTCTCCCTCTCTATCACCCTCTTGATTTCTGGCTGTCTCTATCCAATAAATAAGACTAAGAAGATCTGAAAGGGAAACTAAAAGCAGGACCTGATCAAATTGTAAGTAGGGCACCAAAGTAAAAACCCAGTGGTGAGGGGTAGACATGTAGCTTCCTGGGCCAGTGGGGGGTGGGAGTGGGCGGGAGGGATGGGTCACAGTCCTTTGGTGGTGGGAATGGTGTTTATGTACACTCCTAGCAAAATGTAGACATATAAATCAGTAGTTAATTAATATGAGAGGGGGAAATCAATTGTATGTCTCAAAGTTTCTCAAAAGACAAACTGAATCTTTTTAATATATAGGCTGTGTATTTGATATGCGGACTCTCTCAAAAGCCTAGACCAAGTAGATTAGAAGCATCCAATAGCACAGCTATATACAAGATACTGGGTACTGTACAGCAAACCATAACAAAGGGACTTTTCAAAGTTAACCCAATTAACAAATAATGTGATGATAATATTAACTATCGATTGTCTTTTTGAACCCTAAGACAGCAGGAACCTCACATCTCCACTATAGAGCCCCTACTTCCCCCAGTCCTGGAACCCTTGGATAGGGCCCACTTTCCCGTATGCATCTCCCAATCCAAACCAAATAATATTGCATCCGCCGATCACAACCTAACCAAAGCAACAATTGCTACCTCAACATGCTTCACCACAGAATGTATCCAGAGACTTCACGTGTGGAATGATAACCCTTCAGCTTCATTACTCGGGTGAGACCTTTCCTTTAATAGTACACTATAATTTCATCTCAGGTAGTTCACTTTCTAACAAAGTCCCATAATCTAGATATACACCAGTTTCTGTGAGAGAGAGCTTATGTGCACACGTATCCATAAACTACTGCAAAATATATACCTGAAAGCAGAAGTACACTAGAGTTTGCAGTGAGTACCTCCCTAACACTTCCTCTCCACTGTTCCAAGCTTGGGATCCATGATTGCTCAACAAATTGTTTGGCTTCGTATGTTAACTCTCTTTTCAATCACCAGGTTCCAGATGCCACCAGGATGCTGGCTAGGCTTCCCTGGATTGAAGACCCCACCAATGTGTCCTGGAGCTCAGCTTCCCCAGAGACACACCTTACTAGGGAAAGAGAGAGGCAGACTGGGAGTATGGACCGACCAGTCAACGCCCATGTTCAGCGGGGAAGCAATTACAGAAGCCAGACCTTCTACCTTCTGCAACCCTCAACGACCCTGGGTCCATGCTCCCAGAGGGATAGAGAATGGGAAAGCTACCATGGGAGGGGGTGGGTTATGGGGATTGGGTGGTGGGAATTGTGTGGAGTTGTACCCCTCCTACCTTATGTTTTTGTTCACTAATCCTTTCTTAAATAAAAAATTTAAAAAAAATAATAAAAAATTTTTAAAGGTAAATTATTTTATTTTTATTTTTTAATTTTATTTGCCATTAATAGTTTGTTACAAGATTATAGTTACACACCACACTCACCACCAAAGTTCTGAATTCCCACCCTCCTGACTCCCAAAGATAACCACCAAAGTTCTTATAAGTCTTACAGTTTGCTTGTGTCTGTTTTGTTTGTTTGTTTTTAGCAAGTTCATGTAAATCTGATCTCTAGTTTCCACATATGAGTGAGAAAAATGTGGGTTCCTTATTCACTGGGTACAGTATTTAGTTTTTCAAGATGAGAAATTCATAGATAACTGCTGCAAAATAATATGTACTTCTAAAAACCTGAAAAGCAAGGTGGTAGATTTCCTCTCTTTATGTGTATGGAAAATAACTAAATTTACCAATTAATTGATGGGGTATTTCAGTGGGTAGCTGTAACAGAGATTGTCAAAGACTTCAAAACAAATTTTAAATTAAATTTTATGATGGATATCCAGGTACTAAAATTGAATGACAATTTTTAAATATCAAATATTATTTACTTTCAAGAATTGTTAACTGAAGATATGTTAATTTTGTATCATTTATATGCTTATAGCTAAGAGACAAAATACCTAGGTAAGTTACCTACTTAAAGTATTTCGTAACCTCACAAATTAAGTTTTTTCAGGTCAAGTACATAGATCATGCTTTTATGGAAAAGGGAAATTAGATAGAATATGAGATTCTAAGTTACCTAAAAGATGTACTATTTAACTTAATTTATACAATAATCTCTTAATAGCACCTTGTTAATCATCACGACAGTGTTAATTTAACAAAATAACTTCAGCATATGTTGAACTAATTTTTCTGATTAAAATGCAATTACAATTTTGCTAGTTGAGCCTGACACTGCTACTGTTGAGATACATTAACACCAGGAAGTCTTTTCTTGCACAGTACAGAAAAGGTAGCGATGGAATTATTTATAATAATATAAAATAATTAACAAGATGATCCTTGGTGTGAAAATAATTCTTGAATAAAAGATAGCATGTTTTCAAGGGTCTAGCAAGATAAAAGGGCCAAATTTCATGGAAATTTAGCAGTATGAATTAAGCAGTGACCAAAGAGTGGTACTTCAAGAAAGAAACTTAGATATAAAATCTCATACTGTCAACCAAAAAGTGATTTTAGGAAAAAGTATTCTGAAAATATTTCTTCATATTTTTAAAGTATCTGTGATTTGATTATATTACATTTTTATTACCTCAAAAATATCTCATCATATCTATCTAGTTTATATGATTTGCCATTGATAGACTTAACTGAAGCTAGCACTGGAAAAGAAAGAAGTAGTACAGTTCTTATAAAAATGCTTTTTTCTGATATATATTTTTTTCTGAAATAAAATTGAGCTATAAAACAAAGTAAATTAGTAATACTATAATAAATCTTTTTGATATCAATGACTAAATTATACTTCTTGAAGCATAGATATTGTTCACTATTTAAATGTTTGTTTTAGAGTTAGATTAATGCCCTAATCTGTAAGCCTACAGAAACAAGGTTGTAGATTTAAAAGATGTCATCATTGCTAAATGTGAAAGACAGCAACTAAAGCTACTGTAACTATTTTAAATTCAGACTTTTAGTCATATTAAATTTCTGCCCTCTACATGTTCTTTCAAAAACATACTTTTATAATAAGCTTTTGAATCCCAAATGACTTTTTTTTTAAAGAAAATTAGATAAAATAAAGATAACTACCAGACAGGGAATTATAAAATCATAGCAGTGGAATTATATTATGCATTCTATTATTTGATTTAGTAAGTGAAAGAAATTAAATCAACATGGACCAACCAGTCAACGCCCATGTTCAGCGGGGAAGCAATTACAGAAGCCAGACCTTCTACCTTCTGCAACCCACAATGACCCTGGGTCCATGCTCCCAGAGGGATAGAGAATGGGAATGCTATTAGGGGAGGGGGTGGGATATGGAGATTGGGTGGTGGGAATTGTGTGGAGTTGTACCATTCCTACCCTATGGTTTTGTTAATTCATCCTTTCTTAAATAAAAAAGAAAAAATAAATTTAAAAAAAATTAAATAAATAAAAGAGTTGCAAAGCCAAAAAAAAAAAAAGAAATTAAATCAACAAAATATTGGCCTCTCGATCATTACTATATTTTATAAATGATAAAAGAAAAAAGAACAATCAATCAATAACATTCTTCCTACTTTTCTAGGAGGATTATATATGTTAAATATTTAAGTAAAATTATTATTAAAAATTGAAAGGAAATTCATAGCTGTTTGCTGAAATATAGTTATATGGACTTAATTTTTTATAAGTTCTTTTATATTTATTTATTTATTTTCCCTTTTGTTGCCCTCGTTGTTTAACATTGTTGTGGTTATTGATGTCATTGTTGTTGGATAGGACAGAGAGAAATGGAGAAAGGAGGGGAAGACAGAAAGCAGGAGAGAAAGACACCTATAGACCTGCTTTACCACTTGTGAAGTGACTCCCTTGCAGCTGGGGAGCCGGGGGCTCGAACCCGGATCCTTACGCCAGTCCTTGCGCTTTGCGCCACATGCACTTAACCTGATGGGCCACTGCCCTACTCCCACGGACTTAATTTTTAAAATATAACAGGAATACCATCTTATAAAAAAAAGTCCATGAGATTAGATATGTTGTTACATACTGTGATTTAATTTATGATTAAAATACTAACAAATTGCTAAATTAAAATATGTTGTATTGCTTGATAGGCACTTCATCAAGCACATTAACTTACATAACATTCAAAGTCTCTTATGGCTTCAGTATCAGAACTGATCCTCAATCCAGAGCATAGATAAGACTAACAATATAGTTGTAAGAGAAATAAAATTGTGCTTTTCTATTGCTACATTATTGCAAACAGTATAAGGATTCACAAAACTCAAAACCTGCTTTTTATTTAAAAAATTATTGTACTTTATGTTTAACTGAATGTGCATGTTGAAGTCCAAAGGCAATTATGCATATGGAAGGTACTAGGAAATATAAGGAGAATGTTTGATTATCAAATAGGGAAATAACCAGTGAAAGATACAAAATAGACAAGATGATATTTTTCTATGGAATATAGTATAAGATCTTTGCCACTATTCAACTTAGTTGTAAGCCTTATAGTTCTGATGCAGAAAGTCCCTGGGTGACTCATTTGAGCTCTGAAGACTCAGGTTCAATTTCCCAGCTAAGCAGTGCTCTGATAAGAAAGAAAGAAAGAAAGAAAGGAAGGAAGGAAGGAAGGAAGGAAGGAAGGAAGGAAGAAAGAAAGAAAAGAAGAGAAAAGAAAAGGAATTCCTAAAACTCCATTATCTGAACATCTTATTCAATGAGTCATGATGATACATGAAGATCAAAATACAAGGAAGGGAGTGAATTTAAAACCTATGTTTTGTTCCTACTCATGACCACAGAAAGTGAGCTTATACCTATAGGAATGCAGAGGTCACATAGGGTCCTAAGCTGAATATGGGCCCCAGATGAAATCAAATCAATGGGGCTTACAATCAACAATATTTATACATCTTTCCCATATTTGGGACCTACTTTCTTCCCTGATTCAGCTTTCTGCTCTTTTTTCCAGCCATGACATCATCTTTCCAAACCCACCTTCATATCAGATGTCAGGCTCAGGAAAAAAACAAACAAACCAACAAACAAAAAACACTAGTATTAGTCATGGGCTCTTTGGAATATAACTAAAATAGGTGTACTAACTATCTACAAAATGGAGACCCCCCCCCCCAAAAATCTTCATCTGCACTATTCCAACCTTTAGGTTCATGATTAGCCAACAATTTGTTTGGCTTTATATGTTTTTTTTTTTTTTTTTTATTTAAGAAAGGATTAGTGAACAGAAGCATAAGGTAGGAGGGGTACAACTCCACACAATTCCCAACACCCAATCCCCATAACCCACCCCCTCCCCTGATAGCTTTCCCATTCTCTATCCCTCTGGGAGCATGGACCCAGGGTCGTTGAGGGTTGCAGAAGGTAGAAGGTCTGGCTTCTGTAATTGCTTCCCGCTGAACATGGGCGTTGACTGGTCGGTCCATACCCCCAGTCTGCCTCTCTCTTTCCCTAGTAGGGTGTGACTCTGGGGAAGCTGAGCTCCAGGACACATTGGTGGGGTCTTCAATCCAGGGAAGCCTAGCCAGCATCCTGGTGGCATCTGGAACCTGGTGATTGAAAAGAGAGTTAACATATGAAGCCAAACAATTTGTTGAGCAATCATGGATTCCAAGCTTGGAATAGTGGAGAGGAAGTGTTAGGGAGGTACTCACTGTAAACTCTAGTGTAGTTCTGCTTTCAGGTATATATTTTGCAGTAGTTCAGCCACCAGGTTCCAGATGCTGGCAGACGACCCCCACCAACGTGTTCTGGAGCCCTGCTTCCCCAGAACTCTGCCTAACTAGGGAAAGAGAGAAACAGGCTGGGCCTATGGATTGACCTGTCAATGCCCATGTTCAGTGGGGAAGCAATTACACAAGCCAGACCTTCCACCTTCTGCACCCTATAATGTCCCTTGATCCATACTCCCAGATGGATAATGGATAACGAACAGGGAATGAGATATGGAGTTCTGGTGGTGGGGATTAGGCGGAGTTGTCCCCCTCTTGTCCTATGGTTTCCTTTTTATAAATAAAAATTAAAAAAATAAAATAAAAATAAACTATGTCTCGGAATACGTTCATCATATCTGGTTTATGTTTACTAATGATTCATTACAATAACCAGGAATCTTCATACAATATTCATTATATTAAATTTGAAAATGTTTATGTCTATCACCATGCTTGCCATGAAGGAAATAAATGCTCACTATATGTAGTTGTAATTATTACTAAGTTTCAATTACAAGAAAGAATTTATATAAGTTTGCTGGTAGGGCACCTGGTGGGAATAACTTATGGAACAATTGGCTTGGCAGATGGTTAAAATCTAGTTATCAAATTTATGAATTAAATAAGTATATTTATATTCCTACTATAGCCCTTTAGTAAAAGATGAAAATTTTTCTTTTTTTTTTTTTTAACAGAACAACAACCAATTCCAATCCCCACTGTCACATCTTTAAAATCAGCTTTTTTTTTAAAAAAAAAAAAAGCTAAGAAATAGAAAAAAAAACCTGACAGTACTGGTATTGTCAATGCAACAGAATTGGGCATGTATTGCACTGTTGTGTTAGATATAAAACATAAATGTAACAAATGAACAATCTAATTGAATTGCTGGAAATAAATGTTATTGCTATAATAAAAGGAAAAAACAAAAACTAAATGGTTTAAACATCACAATTTATGTTGTCTTGCTGATGTGCATGAAAATAGAAAGAAGAAAATACTTTTCAGTCAGAGATCTTTAGAACTTTACCTATTTAGTTCAAGACATTTTAATGCTCAGTGCTTAAAAGAAAACTGGTTGAGAGTCATTATTTTTTTCATTAACATATCAAAAATGGCATCTAGTAAAATGTAATAGTTCAAAATTTATTTGTGAAAACCAGGGCACAACACCCATTAGAAAATTTATCTGAGGGTGGTGGGAATTGTGTGGAACTGTACCCCTCTTATCCAATGGTCTTGTCAGTGTTTCCATTTTATAAATTAAAATTAAAAAAAAAAAGAAAATTTATTTGAGCTTGGTATAGTGAAATACTTCCCTGGTTAAAAAAATCAAAGTGTATGTTTAAACACTTTAAAATGTTAATTTTGGACTTTTATTTAGCAAAATGTATGTACATTCTATTTCAACTGTAGAATTTGCTTTCATCAAGTGTGCTGTTGTGTGCTATAAATAAAAACCATCTAAATAAATGCTACATAAAACTTTCAGGTGCAACTTTTCTACAAATACCAGAAAATCTAGCTATATATTAATATACTCATCTGTCAGTAGCATTTAAACAAAAAATAAATTTATTTACAAACTAATTAAAATAGTAATTATTCAAAAGGAATTTTCAGAATTATCATATGAGCATTTTGGAAAATTGGTTGAGAGTCATTATGTCATTATTATTTTTTTCTTTAGCATGTCAAATATCACAACAAAAAATGTATTTAGAAACTCAACAAATTAACTCTTCATGTGTATGTGAGAGAGAGATGAATAAGAAATATTCTGCTGTAGTAGAATTAGACACCTATGCAATGATATTTTGAATCTGGCATTTATCTTCCATAAATCCTAGGAACATCACTTGACCTTTTGGAGTCTTGGTTTTATCTGCAGTATTGCTATGAGATTAATGTGGTGTTATGAGAGAAAGCACCTAGTATAGGACATGGCACCAAAGATAAAGAGATCCTCTGTAAAAAAATCATTCCTCTTCCCTTATTCTAGATATGCATATTCTGCAGTTTAGTTAATGCATGGACTATCATTATATATCCCTTTGCTAGGTTCTTATAAACCGAGTCACACTAAATGAATCTCAGCTAAAAATCATTTTGCTCCTTTGTACTCCTTGATGATTTTTTTTCCTTTCCAAAGTGCTTATTTCTGATAAACAGTAGGAGTATGTGTGCATTGTATATGCAATACAAATGATAATAAGGCTGGGTTGTAGCGCAGCGGATTAAGCGCATATGGCACGAAGCCCAGGGACAAGGCATAAGGATCCCAATTCCAGCCCCTGCCTCCCCACCTGCAGAGGGGTCGCTTCACAAGCGGTGAAGCAAGTCTGCAGGTGTCTTTCTCTCCCCCTCTCTGTCTTCCCCTCCTCTCTCCATTTCTCTCTATCCTATCCTGTTGGTATGCATGAGACCGCTTCTGTTTCATTTGGTTTAAATCCCCCCTGCTTAACACTATTCTATTTACATAACCACTTCATTCTATTTACATAACCACTGTTAACAAGTTCCACCCTCCCTCCAGGGCATTTGTGGTTCAGTGATAGGATTCTCGCCTAATCTGCCCCCTCTTTGTCACACTCTGATTTTCACCAGTCACTTTTCTCTCCACCCTCTCTATGTCACATCCTGTTTCCACCCTACTTGGCAAGTATATATAAAGACAGCATTGTGAGTTTTAGGGTACTTGAGTTTAGCTCAGCTCGTCTTAGATTGTGCTGTGTCCTGCATGAATAAAGAGATACTGCCTACAGCTCAACCATGAGTCCCTGGTCGTCTGTTACCTGCCCGTGAAGCCAGCCTGGCGGAAACAACATAACCCGTCGAAAACAACACTATCCAACAACAATGACAGCCATAACAACAACAATGATAAACAACAAAGGCAACAAAAGGGAAAAAATAGTCTCCAGGAGCAGTAGTAGCACACTGAGCTGATGCACCCACTACCATGAACAAGGTAGTTCAAGTCTGTGGTCCCCACCTGTAGGGGTGGGGAGGGGAGGGGATACTTCACTGCCAGTGAAGCAGTGTTTTTACTCTTCCCCCACCTCAATTTCCCCCTTCCCTTCTCAATCTCTCTCTGTTTTGCCAAATACAAACTAAAAAATTAATTTTGAAAAAAAAAAAGATGTAACATTCTTTTCCTTATTCATGATAAAATTCCTTGCTCAGTTAAAGTTCATTAAACAAAAAAACTGAATGCAAAATATATAATTTTTTTGTACTCCATTTGCAATATTAACTTCGATGGATTAGCATCAAGGATTAGCATGGATTAGCATCAAGGACTTACAGTAAGAAGGATGGAGATGAGAACTTTGTAACTTAAATGATAGTTGTTGTTTTAGTGAAATTGTCACTTTTTTGTTTAAATGACTGCTGCTCCTGATTTGTGAAAAAGGATTCTGAGAATCAAAGAATCATACACAGAATATGTGGAAGTAAAAATATGAATTCCGAATCCAAGATTTCAGTCTCTTAGTCTTTTGTCCAAACTATCTCTCATGACCACTAGTGACAATTTTTTATGGTAATACAGCTATAAAAATTGGATGATGTGGCATATTAAATATTTTTTTTTTGGTTTTAACTCTATCCTTTTCTTTCACTTCAATGTGTCTATCTATGCATGTGTGCATACATATGTAACTTTATATCCATTGTTGCGTTATTTCTCATATGCAGATTACATAGATTAGGTGCTACCAAGTTCAAGAAAGAGATGCTTTTTTGCATTGTTCTACTTACTATTTTCTTCTTCCTCCTCCTCCCCCTCCTCCTCCCACCTCCTCCCCCTCCTCCTCCTCCTCAACAAACCAGGAAATGACAGGTATTGAAGAGGTTGTGGAGAAAAGGGAACTCTGCTTCACTGTTGGTGGGAATGCAAACTGGTACAGCCCCTTTGGAAGACTGTATGGAGAGTCCTTAAACAAATACAAATGGAAGTACCTTATGACCCAGCAATACCACTCTTGAGCATTTATCCAGTGGACACTCAAGCACTAATTAGAAGGGACATGTGTACCCATATGCTCATAGCTGCATTATTCACAATTACCAAAGAGTAGAAGCTGCCTAGATGCTCATCATCAGATGGCTAATGAAATTCTGAGATCTATATTCCATGGAATATTACTCTTCAATCACAAGATGATATTGTGTCATTTGGGACAAAATGGGTAGAACTGGAGATGACTATGTTTAATGAAATAAGTAAAGAGGAGAAAGACAATTGCAAGATGGTTTCACGCATATGTGGAATTAGAGATCTGATTTACATGAATTTGCCAAAAACAAACAAACAAAAATATCCAAACAAAACAGATGCAAGCAAACTATCTGTAAAACTGTTAAGAACTATGGTGGTTATCTTTGGGACATTGGAGGGTGGGGATACGGAACTTGGGTGGTGGGTATAGGATTGAACTATGCATTGTAATCTTACAATTTTGTAACAAACTAGTAATAACAAATGAATTTTTTTTAAATAAAACAAACAAACAAACAAACAAAAACCTAGTATAGTCATGGGCTCTTTGGAATACAACTAAAATAGGACTACTAACTATCTACAAAACAGAGACTCTCCCACCCCCAACTCTTCATCTGAACTATTCCAGCCTTTAGGTTCATGATTAGTCAACAATTTTTTGGCTTTATATAAGTAAACTCTTTTTTCAGCTACCAGGTTCAAGATGATAGCATGATGCCATCTGGACTGCCCTGGGCAGACGACCCCAACAATGTGTCCTGGAGCCCCGCTTCCCCAGGACCCCACCCCACTAGAGAATGTGAGAGACAGGCTGGGAGTATGGATCAACCCGCCAATGCCCATGTTCAGCGGGGAAGCGATTACAGAAGCCAGATCTTCCACCTTCTGCAACCCATAATGACCCTGGGTCCATGCTCCCAGAGGAATAAAGAATAGGAAAACTATCAGGGGAGGGGATGGGATACGGAATTCTGGTGGTGGGAGTTGTGTGGAGTTGTCTCCCTCTTATCCTGTTGGTTTTTGTCAGTGTTTCCTTTTTATAATTTTTTTTTAAATAAGTAATATCCCCTAATTAAAAGTATTATGGAAAACATACTGTCTCTGGAATACGTATATGTATAGCTTACTTTGTTAGATTTCTGCTTTTGTTTTCCCCTATTTTGTTACTTCCCTTGCTCCTTTAGAGGCTCAATTTTTTATAATAGCTGCTGGCTCCATGCAACCCCCTGTATAAATTGTGTACTTTTACTAGAAAAATCATGATGAATTAGGACTAACAACCCTTTAAGTATATATTTCAAAACAGCAAATTGACAAAGACTGTGATTTTTATGCACATGAGTATTGTTATATAATGTTTATAAACTACTTCATACTACTTATTTGATCACATTCCTTCCTAAATAGCTATAACTTTTGTCTCATTTCTAAATCATAGATTTCTTTAGTCCATTTCAAGTCCTAATAAATAGCATGACTTCATATCAAGATAGTTCCTTATGAAATCACATGCCACAATACATTACTGGAGTTAAAACTTTCTCTTGTGGAGTTGATTTTAGTCATTTTCATCCTTATTCTAAGCTTTTTTTTTTCTTCTAGTTTTTTCATTTCTGGCTTCATTATATTTGAAGTATTTCTACCAATATGTGGCATGAACTATATCAAAGCTTAATCCACATTTAAGTATTTTCATTCAGTACCAGACCTGGTCATGATAGACTGTTTTAACCAAATCTACATTCTTGAGGTAGAATATGAAGAATAAATGGAGACAACACTACTCACTGCATGAAAATGGCTGATATGGTCTTAAACTAGTCACTGAGAGATGGCATTAGAACTTCTAGAATATATTTCTGGTTATAGATTCTCAGAAGCATGGGGTTTCTCTATAATTCTCTCTCAATGTTAGTAAGCAAGATTACAGAGAGATGGTTTCGGTCTGATTGGCCCATCTTGATTTCAAAATTTACTTTGAAAAACTTAACCCACAAAATCCACAGAATGTGTCATTGCTATTATGTGTCCCTTCTCATTAAAAATTTCCAGAACACGGGAGTCCGGCGGTAGTGCAGCGGGTTAACCGCATGTGGCGCAAAGAGCAAGGACTGTCATAAGGATCCGGTTCAGGCCCCCCGGCTCCCCACCTGAAGGGGAGTCGTTTCACAGGCAGTGAAGCAGGTCTGCAGGTGTCTATCTTTCTCTCCCCCTCTCTGTCTTCCCCTCCTCTCTCCATTTCTCTCTGTCCTGTCTAACAACGATGACATCAACTACAACAATAATGAAAAACAGCAAGGGCAACAAAAGGGAAAATAAATATAAAAAAAAAAATTCCAGAACAGTTATCTCACAGGGATATTAAACAACAGGTTAGAACTAGACTACATCCTCCTGCTTCTATTTGGATTTATTTTTAGAATTTTGATGTCCTCTGGAGAGTTCCTGATAATGTATTTTATACCTTCTGTAGCAGTATGTGTACAGAGTTGTATTTTAATTCTCTCCTGAGAACAAATTCTGGAAGCAAACTATTGAATTTATAAATATCCAATTATTTATGAACTAATCTTTAAACTATCATAATATTTCTCCCTGAGGTGAGCTGTTGTTTTCCAAACTTAGCAGTTTAATGTAATAAATACTTAATACCATTGACACATATTTACTTATAACTCATCCTGTTGCAAAAATGAACTTGAATCATAGTCAGAACTGCATCTACTTTGTCATTGCGACTAACAGTGAAACAAATGTATCCTTCAGATAGTCTAGAACTCTGTGTATTTTATAAACTGACAAAGGGTTAAGAATACCTTTTTTCTGCTGCCATGCCTAATAATCTGTTAACTACCCGCTTCAGTTCATGTAGAAATTTGCTGAATGACATAAAAATCAGGTACCAATAATGTCAATTTGATTTGGTACACAAAATACTTCAATTACCACAGGATTGCTACTGTAGAAGAATCACAATGGAAATGCTCTTACCTATTAAGTCTTCATGTTCATTATCGCACATGTTAAAAATTGAGAAAATCATTCTGCTATTTTTTCCCATAGGGATTCATTCACTTGTTTTTCTACATTCATCATGTATAACATGGGAAATAAGAAATAACTCTTATTTTGAATGAACCAGAAAAACAAAATGAAATAGTTCAACATCAGTCCTCAGAACTTTACAGCTGAATGGAATGTTATATAGATTGCAGATCTTTTATTATAACTTATTTCTATTACAGATTTTATGCTGTGAACCACTTTTACACTGACCGTACAAATATTTTCTAACGTCAATAGTAGCTTGTATCTGATCCCCCTAAGCCATAAATACTCAACCGTTATTTTTGTTTTTAATACTCAGATTACAGTTTTTAATGGAATAAGTATATGCTTATTTCTTGCTGTAAAATAATTAAATTTATTGCAAAAAAAACCACTCAGTTTAAAGTATTTGGATTTCCAAAGTATCTAAAGGCAAAATTCATTTGAATTATGGCAACTGAGAACCTGTAGACTTGCACAAAAGTTAACAGGACAATAGAATCTACGTCCATTCCTTTTCTCTCATATTGATAGTTAATTTTAAATGTTAAGACCTTTACTCTCCTAAAGTAAACAATCCAGGAGGTGGTCTTTGAATCACTCCTCAACTCTTCTTTGGCTCTATCCTTCCCCCAAATCTTTGACTTTGTATCCTTCTAATACAGAGCCAAAAACAGTGTATTCATTGTGAGGGATAAAAATGGGTACAGGTAGGGGCCGGGTGGTGGCACACCTGGTTGAGCGCACATGTTACAGTGCGCAAGGACCCAGGTTCGAGTCCCCGGTTCCCACCTGCAGGAGAGAAGCTTCACAAGTGGTGAAGCAGTGCTGTAGGTGTCTCTCTGTCTCTCTCCCTATCACCTCCTTCCCTCTCAATTTTTGGTTGTGTCTATCCAAGAAATAAATAAAGATTTAAAAAAATAAAATAAATTAAAAAATGGATACAAGTATAATCAAGGGGAAAATGGGTACAGGTACAATCAAGAAATTGCTTTCATAGTTCAGAGACCAGACCCAGATGGAAGTTAAGCATCAGAACATTAGAAAGGTTAAAAATTAACCAGACCCAGAGTAGGAATAATGCTAACTTTCCACTTCTGTAAACCCTGCTGCTTTCAGTAAGGTAGGATATTTGTTTCTAGGAAAACAGGATGTTTTTGTACCACGATGTGGAGCAAGCCTAAAAGGCCCACAGTCATTAGATTTCAGGTAAAGGAGCCAAATCCTGGAAACTGCAAACCACTGTATGCAACCAATGTTGGTGTATGCTGCAAAAAGTATAAAAAGATGTTTGTGGGGGTCGGGCAGTAGCGCAGCGGGTTAAGCGCACCTGGAGCAAAGCTCAAGGACTGGCATAAGGATCCGGGTTCAAGCCCCTGGCTCCCCACCTGTAGGGGAGTCGCTTCACAGGCAGTGAAGCAGGTCTGCAAGAGTCTATCTTTCTCTCCCCCTCTCTGTCTTCCCCTCCTTTCTCCATTTCTCTCTGTCCTATCCAACAACGAACAACATCAACAACAATAATAACCACAACGAGGCTACAACAACAAGGGCAACAAAAGGGGGGGAAAAGATGCTTGTGACTGTGCTTAGGTGGTCAGTCCTTGGCTAGCTCCTGTGTAAGCCTCCCTTGAGCTGGACCCTCAGCGGAATAGGTTTAAATAAAATTCATACTCAACCACCTGATTTGGTGTGGAGTATTGTGATTTCTGTGTGGAGAATTCTATCCCATTACAATCATCATGGTGAAATCTAGACCCCAAGGGATTCAACCCCAATTTCCTTCACTTTTGTTGAAACTGAAAACAAAACAAAATAAAACAAAATCGAGGCTTAGTTCTAAGCAGAGGGACCCTGGCCTAGTGACTAGAAGAGTGTAGGGGAAAAAAATTTGTATGAAGTAGAGAGATCCAGCTCAGGCCTTGTCACTCCCTTTCATCATCACTCTTTAGAGCAGAGGATCTTGATTTGAGTTAAATGTACTCCAGGCTTGAATTACAAAATAAAGCAGATGTTCCTTTTATGTGAAGCACTGGTGTGACAGTTTGACTTTCTGTGGCACAGGGCAGCTGGTCCTTTTTCTGCTTCACTTGTATCCTTTATGTATCACAATGCATTTTTGATCTATATTGAAATTACCCATGTTCTGATTTATTTTTTATAGCAATCGACTACAAGATCCTTGAGGGCAAAAAGACTGTGTCTTGTTTTGATTTTGTCTTCTGTGCCTAGCACAGTAGCGAATATATTATTTGAAAAAAAAGAAAGAAAGGAAGAAAGAAAGAAAGAAAAGAATAAAAATACCATGGCAGGAACTATATAACTCTCTGCATGAAGCCTTTGTTCTATCAAGGAATTCCTCCACTGTATGATATGCTTAGTGAGAATCAGTGTGTTGATTGTCCTCCTCCTACTTTTAACACCTAGTCAGAATCAGTGCCCTGCCTTAGACTTTCCTTTCCCTTTAATCTTTCTGTCAAATTAAAGTGGAGGGAAAAATGAGTTAATGGAGATAAGCAGCTAGTAAAATCCACAGTAGGTATTGGTTCTGTCATCACCTAGCTATAGAACTTTAAAGAAGTTAATCTTGCTGAGTTTTAGTTTGCTCACTCATTAAAGTAGGTAAAGTAATGTTTCTGACTTTTAAAATTCAGGATAAATTAGGATATTTAGTGTGTTTCAAAAGTATAAACAACCATATAGGCCAGAGGCTTTCTGACCTTGGTATGTGAATTAGATTCACTTTAAGATTTTTGTTTTCCACATTAACAATATAACCCCCAAACTGTTGTATTTACTGTCAAATGTAAAACATTAACCCCCAATAAAGGAAAAAAAATAAAATTAAATAAAAAAGAAGATTTTTGTTAAGGCTGTGCCACATCCCTAGAGTTTCTAATTCAGAAATTTGGGGCTAGGATCTGAGAGATTGCACTGTCACAAATTTCCAGGAACAACAACTTCTTCTTCTTCTTTTTCTTCTTCTTCTTCTTCTCCTTCTTCTTCTTCTTCTTCTTCTTCTTCTTCTTCTTCTTCTTCTTCTTCTTCTTCTTCTTCTTCTTCTTCTTCTACTTCTTCTTCTTCTACTTCTTCTTCTTCTTCTTCTTCTTCTTCTTCTTCTTCTTCTTCTTCTTCTTCTTCTTCTTCTTCTTCTTCTACTTCTTCTTCTTCTTCTACTTCTTCTTCTTCTTCTACTTCTTCTTCTTCTTCTTCTTCTTCTTCTTCTTCTTCTTCTTCTTCTCCTCCTTCTCCTTCTCCTTCTCCTTCTCCTTCTCCTTCTCCTTCTTCTCCTTCTTCTCCTTCTTCTCCTTCTTCTCCTTCTTCTCCTTCTCCTTCTCCTTCTCCTTCTTCTTCTTCTAGCGTTTGCCCTTCTTCTGTAGCCAGTCAACAGGTCAGGCTGAAAGCTGTCAGGAGCTGCTTGTTGCTGGCTTTGAAAGTGACTGGGATCCATGTGGATTCAGTCGGCTAGGAAGGATCGTCAGTTTCCCCAATGAATGGGTACTCACGGGATATACCACGAGAAGGTTGATCCTAGGTAGGGGTCACTCTTTAAAAGACACTGGTAATTTTTTTTTTTTAATTTAAGAAAGGAGACATTAACAAAACCATAGAATAAGAGGGGTACAATTCCACACAATTCCCATAACCCCAATGTTAAGCAATTTTGCCTGCTCCTATATTGAAACTGTGATCCTGTATTATTAAATGTTCTATTCCCCTCTCACATTTGAATATGTTTTATGTCAGTTTTCAGTGGTTTGTAAACTTACTTATAAAAATGTGGTAAAATATATCCTATCCATACATGTTTATAGATTAAAGTGATGAATTATTTGATCAGCTGTGCTACTGTACTATTAAGACAAAAATAGAAGAAGAAAAGGTGATTTGAGAAAACTTTTTCAGTGTTATGAATACTGAGTCATGATTTAAGTCCATGAGCCATAAAATATAGTTGAAGCTTGCAGAAAGTTAACAAACTTGAATAACAGTTAACTCACAACTGTACTAAGTTCTAAAAAAAAAAAAGTAGAATTGGATCGTGAATTTAAACATTTGATACATTAATCTACTTGGCCCACTCTACTAATTGGAATGCAGGCTTGTAGCATACTATGTGACAGACTTCTTGAAAGATTATTACTTTGCCAGGGCATATTCAATATTCAATTATTTTCTTGTTAATAATTTATCCTGCATAATAGAGAAAACACTGTAAATAACCATCTGTCTCCAGGAGCAGCTTTTATATATACAAATAGACACAGCACAGAATCTTAGCAAAGAAGCATGTAGGGAATAAAAATACATTCCAGGTTAATTGCTTAAATAAAGAAATCTGTCATACTTCTTTCTCTAAATTAGGAGCTATTCTTATCTCCTACATTATTTTTACTAAAATAATGGCAAACTAATATTATCCTATAAGGGGGAGAAAATGCCATTGTAGAAAAATTAAATAGTTTAAGGTACAGATAAATACATAGACATATCTATACAGTTATGCACATCCATAAGGAACAACTGCCTACCAGGAAGTTGAATTTTCAAAATGGCTGCCCTCTATGGCAGAAAGAACAGCTACAAAAAGCTGATTACATTTATTAAGAATTATTATTAAACAGCTACTATAGTTATCCAGGGAAAAGAAAGGGAGCTGCATCATGATATAGAAAAAGTGGACTTATTCAAAGTCTACCTGTTTGCGTATGGGAGATGAAGGAAAACCTAGTACAGTCCTGAGTGGAAAGTGAGTTAAAGCAAAAATGACATGGGAGAAAATATATGTAGCTTTAGGGAATAATGAAATAAGTTACTAAATCCATTGACTTTTATTTACTTATTCATTTCTTATTGAAAAGTATTTTAGTATTTGGCAGCAAGTGCCAAAACAGCTCCTAATACTGACATTAGTTTATTAATTTTGGCATTATTAAGGTATCAAGCTACTCAGGTCATGTTTTATTGTCAAATAAGTAATACAGCAAATGCAGAATTTCTGAAACTTTTATACTCAGTACAGGTTTTCCCTACTCTATCCAAACATGGAAAGTTCTCAGTTGATATGTTTGGTAGGTTATTTTTTTTTTGCAATTTTGAAATGCTAATTTTTCCATAGAAATCAATGGCAATAGCATTCTCATTAAAAAAAATTCACCAAATTATAACAAGTAGCAATGTGCTACTCCAGATAGCAGGGGAACCCTGTAATACTTGATCACAAATTAACTGAGATAATTATGAGAAGCAAGATATTATTTAATAAGTTTTAAACATAAATTTTATATGGTTTTATGAAGTATATTTAATAATTTATATTAAAAGTACCTTACAAAACCCACCAGATTATCTTTATTTACATTTTTTAAATAGTCCTCTAGACTGTTGCAATGTTTTGCCTTTGTGATGTCCTTAAACTTTTAGTCATCTTTAATACTGTTATTCAAAATTTGTTATTAGTTTTGGTTATTGCCTGATGTCAATATGAGATAAGTATAAAAGTCTAAAATATAAGAAAATGTATAGTGAATGTTTCAAGGACCTAATTGTTGAAATTTTAAGAAATCAAACACATTCAGGGGCTGGGGAGTCAAGCTCAACTAGAAAATACTTTTTCTTTTATTTATTTCTCAAATAAATACTAAACTGTTGAATTATCCTTGAATTTCTTCTCTTGTGGTCTTTTATTTGATAAGTAAGTATTCAAGATATGGTCTTATTTGATTTTCTATTAATCTGTTTGTAAATACAAAGTTTGGGGATATTATGAGCAAATATTTTAGGATTTAGGTCTTCCTTTTTTTGTTGTTATTGTTGCCCTAAGCAGAGCAATTACATTTTTGTGGCTAGCAAAGGATTAGGACTGATAATAAGGCCTTAGTCAAAGTTTCTTGTCTTCTAGATTTGACATGTGAAAAAGAAATGGTGACTATAATACTTTTTGTGTCTGTGATTGATGCTGTTTCTTTTGTTTGTCCTTGTGACACTGAAGTGCTCAGGACTTGATGAGAGCCTTTTGCCCCACTACTGAATCATCTAGGTTGAGCCATATGACTTGCTGGGACAAGGCCAATAGCACATTGTAAGAACTGATACTGCAGGGGTTACAAAAACACCTGTGCGTTGTTCATTTGTTCTGTTGAACTTTCATCATCATCCTGACATGAACTCCAGGCTAGCTCCTCATAAGGTAAGAAACTACAGTAGTGACAGAGCTAAGCAACCAAGTCAAGACTATCCTAGACCAGTCAGTCCCTGCTGACTCACCAGCACACTGCAGACAACTGAAGGATAGCTGAGATCCATTGAAACTTGTGAAAAAAATAATAAACAGAAAAAAATATTCATGCTTTATGTCAATAAATTCAGGGTAAACTGTTATGCACTGATTAGCAAATTCTGCCTTTAACTTTAAGGGCTGGATTCCTATCTTTGACTTTCTTCTACAAGTAATCAGATTCATTGATTTAGAATAAACATCTACTAGGAAAATGAGCACAATTTCTAACTGTATAGGTTCAAATTTAAGACATGTTACTGAATTATTTGCAACTAGTTCTGAGCATCTAAGTAGGCACTTAATTCATCAATTTGATTTAAATATCATTGTTTAAATTATTAGACCAGAATAACCTCCATACTTGAAAAATTAGATAAGTAAATAAATAAATGAAAACAATCACATTAATGTGTGAACCAGTACATAAATCATATACTCAACAATCAAAAAGGTACTTAAGTCCCATTCTTTACTGAGGTTTAATTCAAACCCAATATGAAATATTTTCTGACTTGTTCTTGTGGTGGGGAGCCCTCTGATTATTATGGTAATAAAATTTTGGACATATATACAAAGGCTATTTTAACACATAGGTAGATAACAATTCAATATTTCAGAAACTAATATTCAAACTCTCACATCTTTGAAATATAATAAGAATACAACTTTTTCTGTGTCCACATGGCTCAAGTCTCCATCATTTCCTTGCTTGGGATTCTCAATAGACTCTTTATTCCCTCATTCTCTATAGTCAAGTGCAGTCAACCTTCTAATTAATTACTATCTTTTAGCAAAAAACAATGTTCTGAGAATAAAGGCCTTAAAGAATGTAGCTCTATCTCCCTCATTCTGTGCATTCTCCACTATACCACATCTCCTTTGATTCATTCTGTTATTGGCTCCTTCTATTCTAGCTAAACTGAGCTTTGCTTCTTGAACACTGGGGAGCATAATTCAACTTTAAACTGTGTTCCTGCTGCCTTTTATGTCTGCTTGGGTATTACATAACATCTTTAACACCGTACTAATGAACCTTTTCCTTTTTCTTTTTCTTTTTTTTTTTTTTTAGCCTCCAGGGTTATCACTGGGGCTTGGTGCCTGCATTATGAATCCACTGTTCTGGAGGTTATTTTTCCCTTTTGTTGCCCTTGTTGTTATTATTGTTGTTATTGCTGTCATTGTTGTTGGATAGGACTGTAAGATATTGAGAGAGGAGAGCAAGACAGAGAGGGCGAGAGAAAGACACCTTCAGACCTTCTTCACTGCTTGTGAAAACACACACACACACACACACACACACACACACACACACGCGCAAGTGGAGAGCTGGGGTTTCGAACTGGTACCCTAACTCTGGTCCTTGCACTTTGTGCCATGTGTACTTAACCCATTGCACTACCGACTGGCCCCAAACCTTCTCTTAAGAATTGTATTAAACTCTTTTTGCATATTTCTATTATTTTATTTCAACTGTATTCATGGTCATAAGATATATAATTTCTAATGCAATAAAATACATTAGTTAATTTTCTTATTGTCTTCCAGTTCCTGTAATTACAGCTGATCCTAGAATTTAAGACTCATCAGCTCAGGATTAATTATAATATGCTTCATTTCAACATGTTTTTTTGTCTAGGATATTCCCTCACTCATATTTGGTACATAATACATATTTATTAAGTGGATATTTTTTCTCAATATGCACTTGTATGATTTCATCAATTAAAATATTTCAGAGTAGAAGTTCCCAAGATTATAAAATAAACTTTAAAACTAAAACTGTTTTTGTTATCTAAACATAAAAAATAAATGTTGTCCTCAGACTAACTTGCACAGCTTTGCCTCCTCAAACTTTAAACTGTATAATTCTTTATGAGAAAAATCTCAAGTGTTTCTGATTACCATTGTTGTAAAACAAATTTATATTTGATACATGATCACATTTGGATATAAATACAAAATCATTTTGTACACTTCAAAAAAAATCACAAAACTCAATCATTATAATTTGCCTATAATAGAAGTCATATACATCTTTAAAGGGCATTCATTATTGTCTCTTAACAATAATCAAGTCATTGGTAGTGAAACATTTTAGTGATGTAAATTGACACCTGTGGAAGTACAGCAATGTGAGAAAGCTTGGTGTCAGGGAAAGGACAGCAGCCAAAAACCATACAATCTTTATAAAAGTGCATTGTATGGGTGGCATTTCATGGCCTTGGGAAGAAGATCATAATCCTTTGCATGGTACTCAAGGCTCTTCATGATCTGGGGTCAAAGTGACTACAGCTCCATAGGTAGACACTCTGTAAATTCTGGACAGATCAAACAACTTGCTTCTCTGCAGAATGTTCTAAGGCTTCTTGATCCATTTTAATCATCCTGCTCCCTGAAGAAACTTCTCCTCATCCTTTGAAACCCAATTCAAATCTCTCTTCCTTTGGGCAACCTTGCTCAGAGCCTCAGGGCTGAAACATGCCCTCTCTGATCTTTTGTCAGTACAGTATTAGCTATACTGCAATTCTCACACATTTGTGTCAACTAGAACTCAGTTCAACTATGAGGGTGGGAATCATCTTTTTTTCATACATACATGCCTCTGCAATATTAGAGTAAGCTTGCTGCATATTAAGTCTGTTAAAGTCATTATTAGGAATAAATAATTTATCACCACAATATATACTTTATAAGGAGATTTTATAGAACATAAAAGTCTATAGAAAATATCCCAACTTAAGTTGTTTCTAAATGCCAGTACCAATCTGCTTGCTTATTTTGTGTTACTAAACATAGACTTCTTAAATTCAGTTAATCATTTCATCATAGTACTATGTTTGCATTTTATTAATCTGAAGCCAAAGACTGGAACTAACTTTATTTTTGTCTTGTATTCTTCCCTTGTTCTAAGTTTATTACTGCCTATTTTATTTTGTTTGTATACTGTGTGTATTCACAAATAAGTTTAAAAGTGAGTCTACTACAATAAAATATTGTGGAGTGCTCATGTAGAGAAATTACTATTCCAGGAAAATAAATTTCACAAGAATGTAGTATTCATTATTATAATGGATACTTCAGTGAATACTTCACTTTCACTTCCTTGCTAATGACCTCTATGCCCCAAGCCTTTCTGAAGAGCTTTCATTTGAGTTAAAACTAAGCCTAGATTACCTCCCAGTGAGAAAAATTCCCCCCAGGAAGACCTGAGTGAGCAAAAATAGTTCACAACAAAGGGAATCATTTAAAATGCAGATGTGTGTTAGTGTTAAGTGTTTCTGTAACACATTTCACTTTAAAAATGAAAGGAAAAACATTTTACATTATCCATCAACATTAAGTGAATGTCTCTTTTGTCAAGGAAATGTTTCTCCACAAATGACTAAGAAATTTAATAATAAGGTTCTGAACATTCATTTGGTGAAAAATGGCACTTCACCTTGGTTGTACCCTGGAATTGCCTGGGGAGTTTTTAAAAACATAACTCAGACTTCACCTCCAAAAACTGCTGTTTAACTCGTATGGGGCATGTCTATTGAGCATTTTTTAAAAAAGCAATTCCAGGCTACTCTAACATATTTATTCACAATTAATTAGATAGTGATCTTTAAATAGTTCCTCTCAGTTTGTGACACACCCTTTCATTCATTTAACATTATCTTTCACAAACAGAAGGTTTTAATTTTAGTGAAATTTAACTAATCAGTTACTCTTTTATGGATCATACCTTTGGCACTGCAGCTAAAAAATCATTGACTTGGCTTGGTTTTTTTTGATGAGTTAGACCATCATTCTTTTTAAATTTTTATTGTTTATTTTTTGCAAAAATGTTATTGCCTTCAGGGTTATCCTTGGGCCTCAGTGCTGCACAACAAATCCACTGCTCCTGGTAGTCATTTTTTGCCCCCTTTTCCTTTTATTTGAGAAATTGAGAGCTATGGGGAGCATAGAGGAGGAGAGAGAGTAGACACCTGAAGCATGGCTTCACAGTTCTTAAAGCTTACCCCACGCAAATAGGGACATGGGGCTTGAACCTTAGGTCCTTGCACATAGAAACGTACACTTTATTGAGTACACCAGTGTCAAGTTCCACAGTCATTATTTCTTAAATATTATTTTGATTTTTAAAGGCCAGTTAACACTAAGAATTACTTTAGACTTAATTAAATATAATTTGAAAAAATATACATTAAAAATTAAAAAATATCTACATACTCACTTGAAGTGAAATATGGTATGGCTTTGCTTATGATATCCAGAGAGAAACTACGGCATGAAACATCTACTTCCTCCTGGCTAGTAGCCTTGATTATTCATCATCTAACTAAAAGATTAGTATATGTTAAGGATTTCTTTTTCTTCTTGCAGCAGATGGTATGTATATGTTCCTTCAAAATTTGTATGTTGAAATCCTAATCCTTTTTTATAATTATTATTAGAGCACTGCTCAGCATTGGCTTATGATAGTGTGAGTGATTGACCCTGGGATTTCTGAGTCTCAGGTATGAGAATCTCTGCATAGCCATTATGCCACCTATCCCCTCCCAAATTCTAATGTTTAATGCTAGGATATTAGGATGTATAGTCTACCTTTAGGTATAAGAAAATAATTTTCATGAATGGAATTAGTGCCCTTATAAAAGCCACTCTAAAGAGCTACTTTTTCTGCCATGTGAGGTTAACTTAAAGACAGGTTTATAAACTAGAAAATGTAGAAACAGTTTCCTAGTAGATAGACCCATCTGGTATGTTATCTTGAATTTCTTGGCTCCTACAACTGGGAGAAACGAATATTGTTGGAAGCAGTAGTTTTAAGGAATGTTAGAAGTAGTTTTAAAAGTTCTTTTTCATGCAGTTATTTGTTAAGTGCTTTTACTATAAGTTGTTTGTAGAGTGAGATGGAAAATTCCTTGCCCTTTCCCCCTTGGAAAACAGGACCTAATCAGTAAAGGCCATCAGTTGTTTTGCAGGTTGCTTGAAGGACCCTGCATAGGGCAAACCTTATCAGGGCCTTTGCACAGGGTTTGAGGAATGCTGTTTACCGGGTGGATGGTCATAGCTGATGGCAGGGGGATGTGGTGACCCTACCTGGCTAGATTCTATTGGTTGTGTGACTTTGCAATGTTTGAAACTAGCCCGCGCTTTGATTTGAATGGATCATGCTTTCGTTAAGTTTGAAATGATTGGGTTTTTGTGTTCTCTATAGCCTGTTATTGGATGTAGGTTGATAAGGTGATGTGTTCCCCCTCCTGAATGTATTCAGAAATCCTATAAATTGTATGGTTTGAGCCCTGTTCGGGGTCGAGCTTGGTGGACTGCTGCCAGTCACCATCTTGGCCCGGATTGCAATTCATGAATAAACATCTTTGCTTCCTTGCAGTGGATGGTGGTTAATTCTCGCTCTGTAACAAATATCTCTCTTTTACAAGTTATCTTTATGTGGTATTCTGTGATGGGAGCCTAAACAAAGACATTGACATTCTTTAGCACTATGTGGAAAAGCTCTATTTATTTTAGGCCAAAAACAAAACAACCATGCACACAGAAACTTATTAATTCTTACTTAGTCTCAAATTTTGATTTGACATTTTTCTCTCAGGTGAGTTTTGTCATTCTATTTGTAAAATATGGAATTTAAGTAAATGGTTTTTGTTTTCATAACCATTTTTCCCTGTTACATAGTGCTTGCCATGTGGAATATTCACTTCAATTGATGATTAAGCATCAGGAAAAATGTTGAGAATAATTATTTTTATTAAAATTCTGTGAGTAGCCCAGGCCAAACATTTGTTTTTATGAGCTCCATTCTAGTTTTCTAACACATTGCCTCTCACTTTATCACTGTCTTAGCAAATAAAAAGAAAAAGGGAAAAAATGGCTACCAGAAGCAGTGGATTCATTGTGCAGCACTGAAGCCCAGTGATAATCCTGCTGGTAATGATGCTTTTGAAAAATTAAACAGTAAAAGGTAAAGTAAATAAATAAACAAATAAAGATGGTATATAGCTCATCAAAAATAAGCCAAATTAATGGGCTTTTTAGATGCAATGCCAAAGACATGATCTATGAAAGATGTAAACTGATAAAGTTCGACTTCACTAAATTAAACACTTCTGTTTGTGAAAATGTCAACTGAGTAAAAGGATAAGTGACAGACTGGGAGAAAACATTTACAAATCATCCATCTGATCAATTATAGGTAAATATGTTATTCAAAATAAACAAAGAACTCTTAACACTAGGCAACAAGAAAATCAGCAATTCACTTTAAATAATGGACCAGAGAGCTTAACAAACTTTGCCAAAGAAGATAAGCAGATGTGAAATAAGCATATGAAAAGATGTCCCATGACACATCTATGAAAATGGCCCAAATCTGAACACTGACAACACCCAGTGTTGAAGATGTGGAGCATCAAGAACTCTTAACTGATGCTTTACTTATTCTTAAATAACTATTAAATAGGGTTGGCTGAATTTGTTAATCAAATAACTCTAAGATGTTAAAGTAATAACTTTTTAGAATGTAAAAATAAGTCTTGTTGAAGACATGAGAGTTGTTTTCTGCAAATAAACACACATAGTTAACACACATACAAATCATGATCCTTGATAGTTAACTTATGCCTACATACCAAAAGCTGCCATGGATGAGAGAGAAAGATAAAGTCAGAGACAGCAGCAGAGATGGGGGCACCATATCACCAAGAAATTTCCTTTAGTACAGTGGGGGCCAGGTAGAAATGAGATAATGTGCATGACAAAGCAGATGTTCTATGTAGGTGAGCTCTCTTGCCCAGCAAGCAATTTACACTTTTTTTCTTTTTTCTTTCTTTCTTTCTTTCTTTCTTTCTTTCTTTCTTTCTTTCTTTCTTTCTTTCTTTCTTTCTTTCTTTCTTTCTTTTTTTGCCTCCAGGGTCATCATGCCTGCAAGATGACTCCACCACTCTTAAGTGGCTTTTTTTTTACACCTCTCTCTCTCTCTCTCTCTCTCCCTCCCTCCCTCCCTTCCTCTCTCTCTCTTTCTCTTTTGGCTCCAGAGTTATCGCTGGGGCTCTGTGCTAACACTATGAATCTACTGGAGGCCATTTTTCCTTTTCATTGGGAAACTGAGTGAGGAGGGGGAGACAGAAAGGGAGAAAGATGGACACCTGCAGACCTGCTTCACTGCTTGTGAAGCGACCCCTTTGAACAGGGGCTTGAACTAGTATCCTTTAACTGGTTCTTGTGCTTTGCACTATGTACATTTCACCGGGTGTGCTACTGCCTGTTACCCTTACACTTTGTTCTGATAGAGACAGAGAGAGAGAGAGAGAGAGAGAGAGAGAGAGGAATGCAGCACTAACTCCACTGCTCATAAACTCTCTCAACAGGTGGTGTCTAGGGGGTTGAACCTGGGTCCTCACAAATGGTAATTAATGCATGCATTCTACTGGGTAACCACCACTTGACCCCACACCTGAAAACTTTTTCTTTTTTAAACACAAGCCAAAATAAGAATGTGCACTGATGAGCTTGCGATTAAAATGTTAAATAAACAAAAGACTAAGCACATTATAAATGTTTTCCTAATTTTCTCTAGCACTGCTGCTGCATAGTGTTCTAATCTCAGTTTTGGATGTATATAGTTTCTGTAATGCAAAAGATAATTTTATCCCTTTAAGGAATGGAGGATAAGGTAGAAATAAGAAGTTAATGAAATGAATTAAAAACAGAACAAATACCTACTCCGTACCCATATTTCAACAAAGAGAGTGAAATATAAACTATTACTAACATCCATAACATACAGTGAGAAATCTTACTTTAAACATTGTGCGGCTTTTTAAAGGTGGATATTCTTAAAATGTGACATATGAGTAATTTTGTCTTTCTTTGCTCTAAGGAAGAAAGTAGACTGAGAAATGAGATTATGGGAGAAAATAAAGACAAATGACAACTATGAGAAAGAGAAAGGAGGGGAAAATTCTTCACAAAATAGATACTCAAGGAAGACATGAGACAGGTTACAAAGAAAAGACCATTCTACAAACCTTTGTTTAAAAACGCTTTGGCTCTGCCATAAATATTTGCAACATTATGAAAAGAAAAATAACAGGCTATGGGAGTTGGACATCTTATTTAGAATGATAAAATAAAAAAAAACATATATGTATGCATATAGTAATGAACTATCAATTAAAAAACCTGATTTTATTTCTTGCTTTTTTGTTTGTTTTTGATAGAGACAGAGAGACACTGAAATGGAAGACAGGAATAGAGAGGAATAGAGAAGAAGAGATAAACATGCAGCACTACTTCCCCATTCATTAAGCTTCCCTCCTGCAGGTAGGGACTGGCTGCTTGCTTGAGCCTGGGTGCTTGCACATGGTGATATCTACCCCATGTTCCCTGCTTAGTATTTCTGATGGAGGTATTCAAAATGCCAATGTGTTACTGGATGTGACTGACACATACATAGGTTTTCTTTGGAAAATAAAGCAAGGCTTAGCAAAATAGTTCATCCAAATTGTGTGCCTTCGTTATCATAATGAGACCCAGGTTGGAACCAGTTCCCACCTCATTGGAGGAACACCTGATGTAGTGTTAACTTTCCCTATCTGTCTTTGTCTCTGTTTCTATCTGGAAAAGTCATTTCAGAGTGGTATAGTCACAGCAATGACAAAATAGAAAGAGAGACAGAGAGAGAGAGAGAGAAAGAGAAATAATGCTTTGCTTCTTTAATCAGGAGAAGAGAGCGGGTGGAAACACACTTCAAAGCTTTGGATAATATGCTAAACTGGAAGGTATTGTGATGGAATTATTCTGCTTCTCCCAAAAGGAACATTTTCCTCCTCCCAAGTTAATAGGTAGGGGGAAAAAGTCCACCAATGACATATGATAGTTTTTAAAAAAATATTTATTTATTTATTTTCCCTTTTGTTGCCCTTGTTGTTTTTTCATTGTTGTTGTAGTTATTGTTGTTGTTATTGATGTCATTGTTAGATAGGACATCGAGAAATGGAGAGAGGAGGGAAAGACAGAGAGGGGGAGAGAAAGAGAGACACCTGCAGACCTGCTTCACTGCCTGTGAAGCGACTCCCCTGCAGGTGGGGAGCCCGGGACTTGAACCGGGATCCTTACGTGGATCCTTGTGCTTTGTGCCACATTCCCGCTGTGCTACTGCCCGACACCCAGTTTTTTTTTTAATATTTTATTTATTTATGAGAAAGATAGGAGGACAGAGAAAGAATCAGACATCATTCTGGCACATGTGCTGCCGGGGATCGAACTTGGGACTTCATGCTTGAGAATCCAAAGCTTTACCACTGCACCACCTCCCGGACCATGACATATGATAGTTTTTTATTTTATCATGCTAATTTTATTTTGCTTTGAAGAAGACACTTGAAAATATTTTGTTAATTTCTATCAATACTTGTCTAGAATTTATTACCCTTGCATTACCTACCCTAAGCATTTCAGAATAAAAACATATTAGAAGTATTTGGTTCCTGTAATTTATAATCCACTTAAAAACATACTTGATGGACTGTAAATCATTAATCTCCCAATTAAAAAATAAAAAGTAGAATTACATATAAGCAATAAATCACACTTAATTATATCAAATTCTGTAATCATAGTATGTACAAAGTATTATCAGAACATAGAACTTGTAAATTCTGATTGGATAATAGAGGTGTGTGCGTGGGGGGGTATGAATGATGTTAGTAGGAATTGGGATGGGTGTCATATTGCTTTCAGTTATGAAGTCAGCCCCACCCCTATGACCAAGAGTAATTAACATCTTTCTCAGAGTTGGTTTTCATTGCCATTCCTAAGATTTTTTTGTTTTTTAAGGTGGTCAGGAGACCCTTGCTATCATTATCCAGGGCTCATTATTCTTACATCATCTTTCATGTGCCCAGATGAAAGATGATTTCAAGACCTCTGTGCTTACTGAGATGAGGTGAACCAGTCAAATGGCGTCAAGCAGAAAACACCACTTACCTGTTCAGTAATAACAATGCCCCTAGAACAAAGGAGTAGGGAGATAAAACTGGGAAAATCTCTCCTGCTCAACAAGTCTGATTATTAAAGCTGTTGTACTTTCAGGACTCAGGCACAGCCCACTGGATAGGGCATGTGCTTTGCCGGGCAGGCAGCCCAGGGGCAAGTCCCAGTGCCATTTGGGAGAGCTGCAGTCCCAGGGGAAGCGCCAGAGCTATGGTTCACTTCCTCTGTCTCTGCCTAAAAAATGATGAATAAAATAAAAATACTATTTCACTTTCTTTCCCTAAATTTCTCTTTGCATCTTTGTGTGTGCCAGATAGCCAGACAGCCAGACCCTTTATCCAGCAACAAGATGAGACAGGTGGAGAGGCAAACAGACACACCAGAACATTATTTCACCTTTGTTAATATATAGTTGCCACCAGGGTTATTTCTGGGACTAGGTGCTGGCACTACAAATCCACAGAGACCAGCAGCCATTTTTCCTCCCCGCCCCCTTTTATTTGGTAGGACAGGGAGTAATTAAGAGGGGAAAGGGGTATGGAGAGGAAGAAAGAAAGACAGACACCTGCAAACCTGCTTCACTGCTCTTAAGTGTCCCCCCTAAAGGTGAGGAGCAAGCAGGTTCTCAAACCTGGGTCCTTGAACATGACAATGTGTACATTAAACCAGGTGTGCCACTGCTCAGCCCCTAATATTTTTATTTTATGTTTTCATAATCATTTTAACTTGTTTTTTGAGTTAACCTTGGTTACAAACCTCCAAATACTTATTTTTTAATTAATTTTTATAGGAATTCGTTTATAGTAAATGCAGTTGTTAATACACATTTAAAACTTTCTCAATTTTCTGAAAAAAATGTTTACCCCTTCCTAGATCCTCCACATCATGTATTGGGTCCTGAAAACCTTACCTCAAATCCCCACCCCTCACCAGAGTCCTTTGCTTTGGCGTAATACACCCAACCCAGTCCAAGTGTTTCCCCTTTCTGTTCTTACCTTCTCATCATTTGTCCATGAGTGAGATCTTTCCATATTTATTTCTGGCTTATCTCACTTAAAGTGATTCCTTTGGGGCCAGGCGGTGGTGCACTTGATTAAGTACACACATTATAGTGCACAAGGATCTGGGTTCAAGGCCCTGGTCCCCACCTGCAGGGGGAAAGCTTCACAAGTGGTGAAGCAGGTGTGCATGTGTCTCTTTGTCTCTCTCCTGCTCTATTTCTCCCTTCCCTCACAATTTCTCTATTTCTATTCAAAATAAATAAATAAAGATTAATAATTTTTTTTAAAAAGTGGTATCTTCAAGCTCCATCCAAGATGAGGTGAAGAAGGTGAATTCATCATTATTAATAGTTGAGTAGTATTCCAATTGCTTTAGAAGTACAATTTCTTGGGGGCCAGGCGGTAGTGCAGCAGGTTAAGCGCAAGTGGTGCAAAGAACAAGGACCCGCATAAGGATCCCGGTTTGAGCCCCAGCTCCCCACCTGCAGGGGAGTCACTTTACAGGCAGTGAAGCAGATCTGCAGGTGTCTCTTTTTCTCTCCCCCTCTGTCTTCCCCCTCCTCTCTCCATTTCTCTCTGTCCTACCCAACAACAAGAACAACAATAATATTAACAACAACGATAGGCAACAAGGGCAACAAAAGGGAAAAAATGGTCTCCTGGAGTGGTGGATTCATAGCACAGGCACCAAGCCCCAGCAATAACCTTGGAGGCAAAAAAAAAAAAAAAGTAAAATTTCTCACATCTTTAAAATGAGGAGCTCAATCATTTGCCCACCACAACTCCAATAACCCTCTCTACCACTCTTCATCAAGGTCCTCCACTGGCCAAGTCACCTCTCTCTTCCTTGTCCCCCCAACCTATTTTGTTAAAACCTCAATTTTGTACTCTGTGTCCATAGTCTTCCCCTGGATTTTACATATTTTCCTTGCTTTATTTCTTCCTATGGATGAATTCATTCATTATTTTCCTTTTATATAAGTCCAGTGATCAAGCATTCCAGATATTAATTTATCATTCATTCTCAGTTATAAAAATTAACTCTCACTATCCTTAAATTAGATGAGAAAATTGAGGCTTATAGATAAATTGCCACATAGAGCCCAACAAATTGGTATCCTGTTTTTTATCCACAGAGAATGTGTATGGTATGGATTGACCTGTCAATGCCCATGCTCAGCGGAGAAGCAGCTACAGAAGCCAGAACCCCTACCTTCTGCTCCCCATAAATAATCTTGATCCATCACCCAGTGGGGGAGAGGTGAGAGGCTGAAGATAAGAGGACTGTGCACTCCAGCTCCATCAGCACCCAGAGAGAAAGAAGGAAAAGGAGAGAGAAATATGGAGGTAGCTATGATGTTATGAGTAGCTTAGAGGGGAATAGAGGATTGAATCAGAAAAAGAAGGGACAACTATGTATAAATGGAAGAGTGTCAGCCCTAGTCTACAACTTCAGGGGAACTGTGCTGGATGGCAGTGGGGAGAGTGAAGATTCAGAACTCTGGGGGTAAGAATGGTGTGGATCCAAACCCCTGTCGACATGTAATTATGTAATATAAAAATAAAGAAAAAGAAAAAAAAACCAGACGGTAAAATAAATATAATTTTTAAAAAGTCAAAGTAAAAAAAAAAAAAAGAAAGAGAATGTGGATGGCATACCGGTGGCTTATTTGAGTAAATTGAATATGGTTCTTGTATACACTAAACACTCCTAAGATTAATGACATCAACTTTTACAAGGTGTTTTGAAAACGTCAATTTGAAAACAGTCAGATTGACAGGAACCTGACTTCTGGAGCACAATGCTATTTAAAAGACTGGCATAAAATAATCTTAGATTCACTTATTTCTTTTCAAATATGCAGGGTCCTTTCTTTAATTCTACCACTTTTTTTTTTCTTTTTCCCTCAAGTCAATTAAAATGCAAACAGGAGGTTTGATAAGAGGCAGCAAGACAAGTGAGGCACGGGATAGCTCTAAAATATGACTGTCTAATGTATGCAGAGTAACAGGAATAATTAGATTTTTAAAGTCAGAGTATTGCAGTGTTTTACCCTTTATCTCCCATTAAATCGATTGTGCTCTTTTTATATCTAAAATGTTAACCTTTTTGAATTTTTAATAACTAAAACTTTGTAACACTTTTATTATAATGTAAGGCTGTATTAAAAATGCTACCTATAAATCGTTGTGCCTTACCTGAAATAATGGATTTTAATGTTTGATGAAGGCTGTCTTTGTTATTGTATAAAATAATTGTAAAAATTACCCTATAATCTGACATCACAGCACTGATATTTTTTGTTGTCACCAGGGCTTCACTTCTCCAGTCTATTTTCTCTTTTCTAGCTATAAAGGTAGCCAGAGAAGAAGAGGGAAAAGCACCAGAGCACCAAAAGTTTCTGCCTATGTAGTGGGGAGGCGGGCTCGAACCTGGGTTTCATGCATGGCAAATTAGGCACACTATCCAAGTGAGCTGTTTTGTTGACTTCTCCCTCCCTTAAAAAAAATTATTTATGTACTTATTACCAACAGGCTTATCACTGGGACTTGGTGTTGACACTACAAATGCACTGCTCCCTGTGGCCCTTTTTTTTTTTTTTTTTTTCCTATTTTATTTGACAGGACAGAGAGAAATTGAGAGCTGAGGGGTGATCAACAGAGAGGAAGAGAGGCAGAGAGAAGCTGCAGCACCTGCTTCACTGTTCATGAAGCAGGTAGGGAGAGGGGAATCGAACCCAGGTACTTCCACCTGGTGATATGTGTGACTTGTGCATAACACTGAATGTACTCTGTGCTGATGGAAAGTTTTCATTTTCCATATCTCTTTAGCAGTAAGTTCAACCACTTCAAAAAATAAACAAATAATTAAGCAGCTACCAGCAAAGTGGCTCCGAATGAGATTGTAGGGATTTAGTTATATGAACCTTGATTTCAACTCCTAGCACCACATGTGGAAGAATTCTTGGGTAGGGAGCATGCATAATGGTTATGCAAACAGACTTCCATGCCTGAGGCTCTGAAATCCCAACACAGAGCTGAGCAATGCTTTGGAAAAAAGAGAGAAAAGAAAGAAAAGTTCTATCTCACACACACACATTAAACAAATATTTAAATAAAATAGCTTTAAGAGCACAAAACCTTAACAAATAAAATGCGTTCAAAACTGTACAGTTCATAAATATTCTCAAACTTTGTACTTACATATTCAAAACACCTAGCTTGAGACATCTCCCAAATTATCATTTCAGTGCTTTTCCTACTCATTTTTTGTCATTGTCTAGTGTTAGGTTTGTGTGACAGTAAAGTGCAAATGGTTACAAGGTGTAAAATAAGTCAAGCAGAGTTGGGAGAGCAATAAAAAGTTTTTTAATCAGGCAAGAAGAGTTAAGAGTTATGGACTCTTCATGGCCGGCTAGGGGCCTACAGTGGAGGGCTGCCCCTAGGGTAGGCTGGGGCATTTTATTTATTTATTTATTTGTATTTATTTATTTTCCTTTTTGTTGCCCTTGTTGTTTAGCATTGTTGTGGTTTTGATGTTGTTGTTGGATAGGACAGTGAGAAATGGAGAGAGGAGGGGAAGACAGAGAGGGGGAGAGAAAGACAGATACCTGGAGACCTGCATCACAGCCTGTAAAGCGACTCCCCAGCTCTAACTGGGATCCTGGGATCCCTACCTCAGCCCTTGTGCTTTGGGCCACTTGAGCTTAGCCCACTGCATCACTGGCTGACTCCCTTGCTGGGGGCATTTTGTATGTTCATGACTTGTTTGTTTTTAGCCTAGAGGTTCCTGGAAGTTGATACTGTCCCAAGTTTTATGACCCAAATTCTGGTTGAGAATGCCCAGTGTAATCTTTTTGGCCTGGGAGTCTGTATTCTTCTAATTCTCACTGAGGATGACTGATGTAGGTGGGGGTAAATATTCAGTGGAGAAGCAATTACAGAAGCCAGAGCTTCCACCTTCTACAACCCAGAGTGATCCTGGGTCCGTGCTCCCAGAGAGAAAAAGAATAGGATAGCATTCAAGGAAGGGGAAGGGATACTGAGTTCTGGTGGTGGAAATTATACCCCTCTTATATTATGGTCTTGTTGATATTTATTTTATTTTATTTTTAAAAAAATTTGTTTTCAGTAAATTACGATTTTCCCATAAGATCAGAGAGTTAGATCTCAGCATATTTTCTTCATTTAGTCTTAAACATAAAAATAATTGTTCAGGCTCTTCATCCAGGAAACAATCGATACCTGATTTACTTCTTTTATAACAGCAACCTAAGAAATCAGAATCTTCATTACCTCTCAATTACATTTTTCATCAGAACACTACCTATTTTGCTTTGATATTGATTTCAAATTTCTTCCTACCTCAATTCAATCTAATATTCTAAACATTTTTTATCATTTGCACTATCACCCAATCAATTATTTCCAACCTTCTTTTCATTAACCTATCAGATAAAGCTAATTTTACTGTCCTTTGGATGAATTTAAAATTCCTTCCTTTAAGATTTCACGTTGAATTGTTTGTATCTAAGGTGGCCTTCCTCTAACATTTTTTTTGCCATTAGTATCTTAAGCCTTTCAATACTAGCTCACTCCCTCAATTTTAATTGCTGGAGAGGGGTCAGGTTTTCTGGAGAACTAAGCCCCCCAAAAAGTCTGAATGGATTAGGATTTAGACTGAATCATGAGAAAATGGGAGATTTAAACTCAGATGTAGCCAGAGGTCAAAACTCTGGCAAAACTGACAAATGAAGTTTATAGTTACAGCTGATGAAGAAGGTATTGTCAGGCAGAACAGTGTCAAAAATAGAGTTCATTCAGAAATCAGAAGATCTTTACTGTCCCTATAGCAAAAGCACAACAAAAGGCTACACAGAAATCTGGTTGCTTTGATAGAAATTTGCCTTCATTCATTCATTCATTCATCCTTTGTAATATTTTTAAGTACTACTGTGAGAAAAACAAACAAGCAAACAAATACCAAGCCTAGAAAGTCTGATGGGGAAGAGACTTCTAAGGCTGAGGAAATAGATATCTACAATAGGGAGATCTTCGTAACCACAGTTCCACTGGCTTTTCAAGAATTAGACAAAATAAGGATACTCTTATAGAAATGGATTTTTATAAAGCTAGAAAGAGATAGATACGTTCATGTGTTATGAAAAGTATGGCATAAGAGTTTTAACAAGTCAGAAAATGTTTTATGAAAACCATTCTATCTTTAGGAGATACTCTGGAAACTGTCAGTGAGCCAATATTCCTGAAAATGGAGGAAGGACAGAAGTTTAACCAGCATTTGATTAATAAGCACTTCTTTATTTTAAATATTTTATTTTTTCATTTCTATTCATTGTTTTGGATAGAGACAGAGATATTGGGAGAGAAGAGGGAGGTAGAGAGGCAGAGTGAAAGAGAGATACCTATAGTCCTGCTTCATTGCTGTGAAGCTTCCCTCCTGCAGGTGGGGACTAGGGCCTTGAACCAAGGTCCTTGAATATTGTAACCTCTGTGGACTATTGGATGTGCCACCACCCAACCCTGCACTGTATTACTTTAAAGAACATTTTATTGGGGAAATGTTGATTTACAAAATGACTACTATAGGTATACAGTTTTATATTGCCACAGGACAGGTATCAATACACCACATATCAGAAACTTGTCATTTTTTTCTACCATAGGACACTGGGCTCCAACCATCTTCAAAGACTCTTCCACACCTCCTATTTTAGCGCCTTTGGATATGCTTCAGTAAGCCATAAACGAGGAAAGTTTCACTCAGTATTTTCAGTTTCTTTATTAACTTTCATCTGGTATTTGCTTTTTTTTTTTTTTTCTTTCCTAGCTTATTTCATTTAGCATGATTCCCTCAAGTTCCAATGAAATTGAATCAAAAGAAAAGATTTCATCATGTTATACCATAACTTTCTTAACCACTCATGGCACTGTTGGACATTGAGTTGTTTCTGAATCTTTACTATTACAAATGGAACAAGTGTGCATTAATCTCTTCAATTGTGTGCGTGTGAGAGAAAGATATTTGGACAGATCCCTACTTGAAGAATTTCCAGATAGTATGACAGGTAAAAATTGTAAAAATATAAATAAAAAAAAGAGGAATCTCCAGATTGTTTTCCAGAGGATTTGGACCAATTTACATTCCTATTAACAGTGAAGATATTCTTTTTCACCAAATCCTCACCAGCGACTTGTTTTCTCCATCCTTTTTAATGTATGAAGTTTTTACAAGTGTTAAATAGTATTTCCTTTTTAATTGCATTTATCTGATAAGCAGTGCCTTTGAATATTTTTCCATATACCTTTTGTCCCTATGAATTTCTTCTTTGATGAAGAGTTTGTTCATGTCCTCTTCCAATTTCATGGAGTTTTTGTTATTTATTTTTTTTTGGAATTGTTTTTCTTTTTTCTTTCTTTCTTTCCTTTTGTTGCCCTTGTTTTATTGTTGTAGTTATTATTGATGTTGTTATTGTTGGCTAGGACAGAGAGAAATGGTGAGAGGAAGGGAAAACAGAGGGGGGGAGAGAAAGACAGACACCTGCAGACCTGCTTCACCACTTGTGAAGTGACTCCCCTGCAGGTGGGGAGCTGGAGGCTCGAACCCGGGATCCTTAAGCCGGTCCTTATGCTTAGCACCACCTGCACTTAACCCACTGCGGAGTTTTTGTTATTGTTAAGGCTCATTTTTGTGAGCTTTTAAAATATATTATGGCTTTTAGTCTTTTAGTGTATAGCTAGTGATCAGTAGAAACAAAAAAGTCTACAGATAGCTAGTCATCTCTGGGGCAAAAAAAGGTGCAATTGAAGGGTTTGGTCTTATCCTATGTGAACGAGGTGGGACATCTTATCTATAAATCATAGTACGGAAGAGTAGTTTTTTATACTAGTCTTATTTTATTTTAAAGCAAAAGGAGATAAGATTTCTTAATGTTTAAGTAAAATCCAACACTGCTACAATTCATATTTATTAGGCAACTTCTATGGTCCAACCATCTTATCAAATATTGGAGATAAGAGATGCATTTTAATAGGCAGATTTGCCATAAACTTTAGTAGATTTTCACGTTTAGAACCCTTCAATTACAATGAATTTTTTTCTGAGATGCTGATGGCTGGAGAACTTTCTAGATGCTCAGGAGATATTTCTACAAACATTTGAAACATAGACTAAAGAAATCTTTGTTTCTTTATTGGGAGATTAGTGGTTTATAGTCAAGAGTAAAATATAATAGTTTGTTCATGCGTAACATTTTTCACTTTTCCATATAATATTTCAACCCCCACTGGATCCTCTTCTGCCATCATATTCCAGGACCTGAACCTTCCCCCTACTCCAGAGTCTTTTACTTTGGTGCAATACACCAGCTCCAGTCCAAGTTTTGCTTAGTGTTTTCCCTTCTGATCTTGTTTATCAACTTCTGTCTATGAGTAAGATCATCCCATATTTATCCTTTTTATTCTGACTTAATCTCACTTAACATGATTCCTTCAAGCTCCGTCCAGGATGGGGTGAAGAAGGTGAATTCACCATTTTTAATAGCTGAGTAGTATTCCATTGTGTATATAGACCACAACTTGCTCAGCCACTCATATGTTGGACATCTGGATTGCTTCCAGGTTTTGGCTATTAAAAATTGTGTTGCTATGAACATAGGTATACACAGATCTTTTTGGATGGGCAAGTTTGGTTCTTTGTGATATATCCCTAGGAGAGGAATGACAGGGTCAGGGTATATCCACTTCTAGCCTTCTGAGAGTTCTCCAGACTGCTCTCCACAGGGGTTGGACCAATTTACATTCCCACCAGTAGTGTTAAGAGGCTTCCTTTATCCCCACAACCTCTCCTTCATTTGTTGCTGCAACCTTTTCTAGTGTATAGCATTCTCACAGGAGTGAAGTGGTATCTCATTTTTTATTTATTTGCATTTCTCTGACAATCAATGACTTGGAGCATATTTCCATATGTTTGTTGACATTTTGGATCTCTTCTATGGGGAATATTTTTCTCCTATCCACTCCCCATTTTTGGATGGGGTCATTTGTTTTCATGTTGCTGAGTTTGGTAAGGTCTTTATATATTTTGGTTACTAGCCTCTTGGCTAATGTGTGGCATGTAAATTTCTTCTGCTAAAGAAATATTAAGAAAAACAATTCTAAATCTTTAAACTTCTAGTCACTTATTGTAATGGTTTTATATATATAGGCAAGTACCTATGTTTTACATATAAAATCTCTCTCTACATGTATATTTTACATATTTGTGTATATATGTAAAACATATGTGACTAGGTGTCCACAGAAATGCAATCCCTTTACATAATAAATTGGTCCTCAAATAGCTCATGGGAGATAGGTAAAAATACTAAAGTGACACAAGACAGAACAGACACGAAAGTTGGTGCATTTGAAAGGCAAGTCTACTGGCTTGGAAGAAATTTTAGGAATAGAATGCAATAGTAGTTGTGGATAGCTTGTCAGCATTAAAGGAATTACTATGTCACTGAAAATATGTAGACGAAGGATACAATGTGTACAAATAAAATGGACATCTTAAAAAGCAATATTTTTATATTGAATTAAATGACTGAGGTTTTCACTGATGTTTTATTTTAATAATATGGATATAGAACACATACAAAGAAATAAGTTTCTTAGTTTTGAGAAGTGATCCCCTGAGCTCTAGCATAAAAGCCTCATAAAAGGCAAAGGAGTATAACTGTGAAAATAATGAAGAAAGTAAGACTTTTTAAAAAGAATTGAAATATATAACCTTAGTAGTTTTACTTCCGATAGATTATAAAGGTAGAATCTATAAAAAACTGACTCATTAGGTAGGAATTAAGAAAGTACCAACACCACTGGTACCAAAAAGGTATAACCCAGTGTCAATTTATTACAGATTTCTTTCCCTTTTTTGTCATTTGCAAAGCTTAGCAGATGTATCTTTGGGGTACCTGAGCATGTTTAGCATTTATTCAGATGAATGCTAAGCAATGTTCTAATTAGAGCCTATAAAACATTTTCAAGATAAATTAAAACAGATAATATCATACAACCCAAATAATATTACCAACTATTCCAAGTCACAATTAGGATATGAAAACATGTCTTTTATGCATACTTAAGAATTTTTTTAAAAAATATTTACTAGAAAAATGACCCTTGCCCTCCTTTCCTCTCTTCTTTACCTTCTAACCTTGTCTTGCATTTGCAGCTGATAAAAGTCACACTTACTCAAGCTGATCAAACAGGTCAAGAAAACCAATGGAGAGAGCACTGATTTCAGACTGTGTTCAATATCTGGTATTTGCTGCATACATTAAATTGTCCATTCTTCTTGAAAAGGAGGATAAGCACAAGAGTGGGGTGGGAAAAGTCAGTTGGAAACCACAGTCTTATGAATTTTGAAACTACAAATCTTATGAATTTTGTTGGGGTTATCCCATTTAAAAATAATCCTTACTCTTAGGATTCCCAAATAGATATAATGGGCATAGACTTCTAACAGGTCCCTCTCGACACCATCACTGGGCATCTCCATCAGGAACAATGTTACAAACTCTCTTGTCGGTCTCTACAGGGTCTTGCCTTCAATGTGAAACAAAAATGGTAGAAATTGCCCCACTCTTTGAAGTGAGGGGCAGGGGGACACAGGCTTTTGGTGGTGGGAATGGTGTTGATGTATACTCCTATTAACTTGTCTCATAAAACACTATTTAATTAATATGAGAGGGGGAAAACTGATTGAATGTCTCAAACATTTTAATGCACAGACCATAGGCTGAGTATATGTTCCTTTAATTTAATATCCTCTGCCAATTGAGGGAGACTGATCCTGAAATGAGTGCAGCATAGAATGTTCCTAGCTATGATCATGGAATGTGAGCTCAGACAGACAGAGGTCCAGAGGTTACATAGGTTCCTGTGCTAAAAATAGACATGGCTTCTAAGTCAAACTGATGGGGTTTATAGTTAACGGTATTTATATGCTTTTCTCATATTTGGGAACCACTCTCTGCCCTTATCCAGCTTACTAGTCCTATTACCAATTCTGACACCATCTTCCCAGACAATACCCTTAGCCTACCTGCATATTAGCTATCAGGCTCAGGCAAAAGTTAGTAAAGTCATTGGTCCCTTGGAATATACCTAAAATAGACTTCTTAGCTTCTTCCAACATGAAGACCCCAAATCTCATCTGCTGTATTCTTAACTTTTGGTTCCTGATTATTGAACATTTTGCTCTGCTTTGTATCTTAATGCTTTCAGCCACCAAGTTGCAGATGCTACCATGATGTCAACCTGACTTCCCTGGGCAGACAACCTCACCAATGTGTCCTGGAACCCCACCTGTCTAGAGCCCTACCCCACTAGGGAAAGACAGAAATAGGCTGGGGGTGTGGATTGATCTGTCAATGTACATGTCCAGCAGAGAAGCAATTACATAAGCTAGACCTTCCATCTTCTGCACCCCATAAAGCATTTTGGTCCATACTCCCAGAGAGATAAAGAATAGGAAAGCTTCCGATGGAAGGGATGGGATATGGAAATCTGGTGGTGAGAATTACATGGAATTGTATTCCTCTTATCCCACAACCTTCTTGATCACTAGTAAATCACTAGTAAAAAATAATCTATACTCTACTTGAGTATATATTTTAGCATCAAAGTTATAATAAACCATTTAATATTACTGGCTGTGGAAGCTGAAGGTTGATAACCTTAATTAGGCTTAATAACAAGGTGAAAATACTAATATTTCTGGGCAAGGAAAGACAAGCCATTGCTATGGGAATCAGTACTATTAAATTGAGGAACAGTTTTTATATAGCTAGCAAGCCTAGAATAAAGGCTTAGTATCTACTATTACCTTGATAAGACTATGTTACTTGCCAAGACATATCCCTTTCAATGGCTATCATATTGTTTCAGGGAGTTGAGAAAAAGAAGCATATTTTATGAATAGACTCAGGGTTTGCAGAACAATTGTCTACACTTGGACTCCATTACCTAGCTACAGTTACGCATCAAGGGTGTTTGCAAAAAAACTTCCATCTCTAGGGAGTCGGGCGGTAGCACAGTGGGTTAAGCACAGGTGGCGCAAAGCACAAGGATCAGAATAAGGAGTCCCATTCGAGCCATTCGAGCCCCTGGCTTCCCACTTGCAGGGAAGTCACCTCACAGGCGGTGAAGCAGGTCTGCAAGTGTCTCTCTTTCTCTCCCCTCTTTGTCTTCCCCTCCTCTCTCCATTTCTCCCTGTCCTATCCAACATCGACAACATCAATGACAACAATAATAACCACAACAATAAAACAACCAGGGCAACAAAAGGGAATAAATAAATAAATACTTCCACCTATAGCCTAGGATACCAATCCCCTTCCAAAACTTGTACTTTTAAGAACTTTTAAACAATTTGTTCTGCTTTATATCTTAATGCTTTTCAGTCACCAAGTTGCAGATGCTATCATGATGCCAAGAGGACTTCCCTGGACAGACAACCTCACCAATGTGTCCTAGAATCCCACCTCTCCAGAGCCTTGCCCCACTAGGGAAAGACAGAAACAGGCTGGATCAATCTGCCAATGCCCATGTTCAGCAGAGATGCAATTACAGAAGCCAAACCTTCCACCTTCTTCACCCCATAATGATCCTGGGTCCATATTCCTAGAGGGATAAAGAGTAGGGAACCTTCCAATGGAGGGTATGGGATATGGAATTCTGGTGGTAGGAATTGTACCCCTCTTATTCCACAATCCTGTCAATCATTATTAAATCAATAAAAGTTGTCAAAAAAAAGAACTTTTAGTTAGCATGCTTTAGTTTGGATTTTCACTATTATAGTTTGCATCATTACATAGTTTGTTATATTTTAAGTAAATGAGAGGATAGAATGAATTAGAAATAACGTCTGTATTATACAACTTACAAAGAGAATCACAGAATATGAAAATATTGGTCCATGTTTAACCACTAATCAGGTTCAACTCAATATAATAAAGACTAGGCATTATTGCTTCTTGACAAAATAAGTGAAAAAGATGCAAAAATATTTACTTCATAATATATGTTTTATTTTGAATCATAGTCTTCAATATTTTCATAATCAATTAATGGATTAATCAATAAAAGAGCACAAATATGTAGGAACTGGAAGGCAGCTCACTCAACAGAGCACACAATTTACCATAATCTAGGACTTGGGTTTGAGACCTGGACAACCATATAGAAGTGCCTGCAAGGGTGGTGGACATGGAATTTTCATGAGAGGTGGAGCAAAGCTGAAGTGTTTATGCTCTCTGTCTCTCCCTGTCTCTCTCCCTCTCTGTATTTCACTCTCTAGCTAAGAGAGAGAGAGAGAGAGAGAGAGAGATTGAGAAAGAGAAATAGCTGCCAGAAGTGGTGGGGCTGTGTAGGATCTGAGCCCCAGAAAGAAAAGCACAGATGTGTTATATTAACTGATATTACTACACACAGCTGTCATATAAGTGCCAATAAAAAGTACTCAAATCAGAATAACTGACATACAATTTGGATGACAAGGTCTGAAAAAATGTTTGTGAAATAAGTCATATTGAGTACCTAGAGTCATTGATATTTTACCCTATGCCAATAATATATGGGTAAAAATTATAGATAATTTGGAATTATTTACTGTGGGGATTTACTATTTCATTTATGCTACAGAATAGTGCTTTGGTTTAAATTGAACTTTACTGATTCAGAAATTCTGTAATTTCTTTTTTTAATATTTATTTTCCCTTTTGTTGCCCTTGTTTTTTATTGTTGTAGTTATTATTGTTGTTGTTATTGATGTTGTCATTGTTCGATAGGACAGAGAGAAATGGAGAGAGGAGGGGAAGACAGAGAGGGGGAGAGAAAGATAGACACCTGCAGACCTGCTTCACCGGCTGTGAAGTGACTTCCCCTGCAGGTGGGGAGCCAGGGGCTCGAACAGGGTTCCTTACGCCGGTCCTTGTTCTTTGCGCCACCTGCACTTAACCCGCTGCGCTACTGCCCAACTCCCAGAAATTCTGTAATTTCTAAATAGGATTAATGATATTTTAAAATGATATTAATACAAAGTCAAAATATGAATAGCAGTTCAATAAAGATCTTTCCGACTTCTTTTGTCTGTATAAAATACATGTTAGGATTTAGGCATTGATTTCTAAATGATGATGAGAATATGATTAATTTAAATAAATTGTTAGTATTCTTAATATTACTGCAAGTCAATATCTGACCTACACTATTTTTGTTAATATTTTTACTTAGTAAAATACTGTCAGGTTAATTGCCCTAACTTTATCTGAGTAATGTTCTAAAAATTTATATTGACAGGTATACCTGTCTTCTGTTAACTGAATATCCCAGAGCCATTTAATCCTTGAACCATTATTAATTGTGGCTGTTAGGCTTATACATTATCATATAAAGCTAGTATCAAGTAGTTTTCCCTCAACTTAGATTTTTCATCACTTATCCCTATAAGCATTCACTCTGAAGTCATTTTTCAACCTCATAAAAAGGGAGAAAATTGTAGGCTCTGCGGTTTTGATGGATTATGTTGTGCTATATGATTCACTGCATTACACTATCCTTCAGTTCTCCCCTACATTATTTTTAGCTCAAACCTAAATTAGTGTTCTGGTTTTGATACTTAAGTATTAAATCTAATTAAATCTAGTCTAAACATGATGCATTTTGTTTTAATCAATTTCTAATAATGTAATAGGCATACAGATTGGTTTTGTCTTTTCATCTTCCCTCGCCAATGTTTTCCTGTACAGTCTCTGAACATCTTCTATATTTTCTTGGTTTGTAGCACACCTTCAGTTGAAATTAGAAGATTCTGGGATTAAGTGAGAGTTTACCACTCTAGCATTCTGAATTAGGCAATGATATTGTTTCCATCTACATCTCCTTAGCTAGTAAATATTCACCTATGAATTGATTCTTTTCATTATTTTAGGGTAATTTTCTGTTTCATCTTAAGCATTATGTAAAGCCATCAGGAAGTTTATGAGATCACTGTGTTAAGTCCATGTTTAAATCTTCATGCTAAAGATATAAAATGTTAGTCATACCTGGAGAAAAATGTAGAAGAGTTCAAAGGACAGAGAGGAAAGACTACAGTAGCATGCCAAGTTTTGTCTCACTGACAGATCCTTCTTCAGTCCTATGCCTCTACTTTCCCTGGACATATAGTGCGACATGCAACATGGAGTTAAAATAAGAAAAATGGAAAAAATCTTCCCTTTATATATATTTTAATGTTTTAGTTATGGAGAAATTGATAGGGAAGTAGAGAGACAGCTGTAGCACTGTTTAACCACTTGTGAAGCTTCACCTTTGCAGGCAGAGACTAGGAGCTGGAACCCAGCTCCTCATTGTAAAATGTGCACTCAACCAGGTGTATCACCACCTGACCCCAGGTGAAAGTCTTTCAGAGTCTAGTACTTTCATTATTATTAAACAACTGTGACTCTGGACCCACGGTAGAAAGACCACTATATATTAATAGTCCATAGTCCCAGTGGTGAACACTTTAAATCATCTCTCTGTTATCATAGCAGATACTATTATTTATTTAAATTGAATTAAAATCTTTATTCTGCTGACCTCATATTCAAAATTGAGATGCACATAGCTTCTGTTCCCCCTTGACTCTTCACTTAACTTAGGAATCACACACATAACAAATTTATCACAAACTTATAACAAGAATTGTTAATTTCTCTCAAAAGTCTGCCCTTTGCAATTCCCCACTCTATATTTGGATGGCACACACACCATCTAGTCACTGTGTCAAGTTAGAAACTTAGTGGGCAGAGCAGGCAGTGGCGCACCTGGTTAAGCACACACACTACAGTGTGTAAGGACCCAGGTTCAAACCCCCAGTCCCCACCCGCAGGGGGAAAGCTTCACAAGTGGTGAAGCAGTGCTGCAGGTGTTTCTCTTCTCTGTCTCTCTCCGTATATCTATCCTGCTCTATCTGATATATCTATCCCGTATATCTATCCCGCTCTCTGTCTCAGCTCCATTAAAAAGAAATGGCCACCTAAAACTGGAGAGTGGTACTGCAGGCATGAGACCTCACCAGTAATCCTGGAGGCAAACTAAAATAAACTAAAAGCTAAACATTGACTGTGAGTTGATCACATGAATAAGTTAAAGTTGCAGGCATAAGGAATGTTATGTAGAAAGACTCTGAGAACAGAACATTTATTTTAAAAATAATCAGAATTGAAGCATAAGAGGAGAGATTGACAGTGGATGCTAAACTGAAGACCTGAAAACAGAAATGTACATAGATGTCATACTAAAACATTTGGATTTTGCACTGCTCTATCAGTTATGAAGCTTACCCCTGCAAGTAGGTCCTTATACATGGTAATTTGTGTTTTTTACTGGGTGTGTCATCATCCAGCCATAGATTTTGGCTTTAAGATTGCTAGCTTATTTCGGCATCTTTTATGTTCTGCCAATTATTCTCTTTCATTCATTCTCTCCCCCCCCCTTTCTCCCCCTTTCTCTCCCTCCCTCCCTCCCTCTCTTTCTTCTTAGTCATCAGTGGGATTTTACTGATCTATGCTGACTTTTTCAGGTAGAAATACATTGAAAAAGATTTTAAAAAAAAGAAGAAGAACATAGTTCCAAAGCACCAACACTTCCTTCAGTGTGCTAGGGGCTGTGCTCGAACCTGGGTTGTCCCCCAAGGCAAAACAAACACACTACCAAGTGGACTGTCTTTCTTGCAGCCTTCTCTGCTGTTTTATTATATGGAATATGAAATTTGTTACAATTATTTTTGTATCTACCTGCATTGTGTCTTCTCACTTAAGATGATATGTTTCATTAGGGGCAGGGTATGTTTGTTTCATTTTCCACTGAATTCCCACTGTGGTTTTACATAAATGTTGTGTAAATAAGCAGATAGTGACTATGAGATATGGTCATGTATATCAACCTGTTGGCTATGGTGAAGACTTTTATCCCTTTATCAGTGGAGTCAAAATATGAATAGTCTGCAGTGAGTCAATAAATGAAGCAAGTAGAAAGACCTAAAAAGACACCATAAAGTCCATAATGAAATAGTTTCTACTTAGACCTAGATACCCTCCTCATCTACTTCCTATTACACTTCTCTCAGACACTCTAAAGCTAACCTTATCAAAATAAGGACTACAAAAGTTGAATAAGGGCAAGAGACGGCATACTTTATGATGACTCTTTAGTCAATCATCAGGCCACCCCATCAGCTGGAGCCCTAGTCGGGGAGTCCTGGAATTCCCACACAGACATAATGAGCCTAGACCTCAAATAGATCCCTCTCCCCATTATCACTGGTCATCTCCATCAGGAACAACATAATGAAACCCTTTGGGGGCCCCCATAGGACCTTGCCCTCAATGTAGATTAACAATGGTAGAGAATATTCCATCCTCTGAAGGAGGGTTGGATAACATACTCTATATACCAGCTGAAGAAGATGGGTCCTGAAATTGGTGCAACTTGGAATGTTCCTACTGATGACCACAGAACGCAAGTTAGAAACTAAAGGATGCAGAGATTATATAGGCTCCTAGGCTGAATATGAGCCCAAGATCATACCTATGGGTGTTTACAGTCAACAATATTTATATACTTTTCCCATATTTGGGAGCTACTCTTTACCCTGATCCAGCTCTCTAGTCCTTTTTCCATCATCTCCCCAGACAATAACTTGGGTCCACCTGCATATCAGATGTCAGGCTCAGGCAAAAAATAATAAAGCCAAGGGCCCTTTAGAATATACCTAAAATAGACCTATTAGCTATTTCCAAACTGGGGACCCCATGTTCCAGCCTTTAGATTCATGATTAGTCAACAATTTATATGGCATTATATATTATCTCTTTTTTCAGCCACCAGGTGCTAGCTACCATGATGCCAACTGGAGTTCCCTGGGTAGATGAACCCACCAATGTGTCCTGGGGCCCTGCTTCCCAAGAGCCCTGCTCCACTAGGGGAAGAGAGAGTCAGGCTGGGAGTATGGATCAACCTGTCAACACCCACGTTCAGCAGGAAAGCAAGGCCTTCTGCACCCCATAATGACCCCGGGTACATACTCCCAGAGGGATAAAGAACAGGGAAGCTATCAGAGGAGGCGATGGGATACCGAGTTTTGGTGGTGGGAATTGTACCCCTTTTATCCTATAGTCTTGTCAGTGTTTCCACCCTATAAATAAATTAATTAATTAAAAAATAAAGTGATAATGTTTTATTTTTTAAAATGCACACAAATTTGAAGAATGATTGTTCAGTGGTTACATTAGATGTTGGTTTGAAAATGTGGAGATTTTTAGTGAGAAAACTTCCTCTCATTTTCTTGCTTCTTAATTGGCCTATACTTACAGATGTCAAATATCTTTATAGTTTACTGTAAAGTAAGAGAATAATGACTCTACACATGAGGGAGAGACTCTAGTAGTTACTTCAATAATCTAAATTTTTGTACATATGTGTATATTAATATACATATTTTGTGATAATTTTCATCCAAGTAGATGGATTTGCCTCATTGATTTCTAAGATCCAAGAAATTAAGTCTGATGTGAACTTTAATATATCACCATCTAGTGGTGACCAGTAAAAAAACAAAAGCCCCATGAAGGTCTAACACCTATTCAAGTCATTAGGCTACTAGATATATTTAAATTTTTATTATCTTTATTTATTTGTAAATAGAGATCGTGAGAAATCAAGAGGGAAGGGGGGGATGGAGAGGGAGAGAGAAAAAGTGACACCTCCAGCCCTGCTTCACCAGTTGCAAAGCTTTCCCCCGGAGGTAGGGCCAGGAGCTCAAACCCTGGTCCTTGCGCATTGTAACATGTGCACTCAGTTAATATATATTAACATATATATTATATATTTTAAAAGCACTGTTTTATAATGTCACAAAGAGTATCTTAGCTATGGTGTCAGATGCATTTACCATTCACTAATTATAATATTTGAAAAATTTACAGAGTATCTCTTTTCAGAAATTTCTAAAACAACCCTATAGAATCCCACCAGTGTTGCTGACCTAGCTGTGTATTTGAAGGGCATATCATTTATCATTGCAGTGTTGGACAGCTGTATCATTTCAAACAAAAAATGCAACTAAATGTTATGATTTTTTTAATACCAGCCAAGATCTCATCCAATGTTAAGATTTTTTTAATTTTTAATTTCCCTGTAAAACATGATAATTGCTCTGACAGCCACATTTGCTTTATTTGCAGTTTCACAGTCAGTGCCAGGTAATGAAAGTCAGGCAATAGGATGGTCTGCACAGTATATCAATAGGAGGTCTTTTAGTGAGTCTCTCTCTCTGGTCTGTAGTCTTACCCATGTATTTTTCACAATAATCCCTGGTAGGTATGTGACTACAGTAGCAGAAGTGATGCACTAGGTTCAGAAAGGAATTTCAAAACTCCTTCTTTACACAAATGAATGTGACTTGGCTTAGGGACTGTAATGAAGTCCTTTGGAATTTCAGCCAGGTCCCTTTACCCAGGACAACATCCACTCTCCAGTTGCGGAGTGTGTCCAGCTGCAAACTTTTCACAGGTGAAATTTTCCTCAATAATGTATGTTTTGTTAGAAGCCATCTTACTTGTACATGTCTAAGTATGCTTTACCTTCACCCCTATAGCCTCCTGCAGGGGTTAACTGAGTCAGCATGGGTGTGGGGGTCAATGCCTGGTGTCTTTTCTTCAGGATGGGACAATTGTTCAGTGTTAATCATGTTCCTGAGCTCTGCACAAATCAAGCTGATTCTGGCCTTGAGTTGAAACCTATCATTACTTGTTTTCTGTGTCCTTCCTATCCTGCAGGGATTTTATTATTATTTTCTTAAATTTGTTTATTTATTTATATTGCCACCAGGGTTGTTGCTGGAACTCAGTGCTGGCACTACAAATTCACCACTCCTGGTGACCATTTCCCACCCCTCCTTCTATTTTTTTATTTGACAGGACAAGAGAATTGAGAGGGGATTAGAGATAAAGAGGTAAAGACTGAGACCTGAAGCCTTGCTTCCCCACAGCAGGTAGGGAAGAGGGTCTGAACCCAAATCCTGGCACTTAGGCTGGTGCGCCACCTCCCAGCCCCCAAGAGCTTTTTTGTTAAGGGCACCCCCATGCATAAGAATTCTCATGTTAAGGCGTCACGCTATTAGTCTAGATGAATCTGCTATAAAATGGAAGCGATTTCACTATGCATTTAAAAAAATTCACTACGGAAAAGGAGCAACAATCTCGTAAATGTATGATTGTGCAAAGAGACTATTTTATTTATCCACAGGTTCTTGTTAAACAGAAGAAATACTATAAGGAAAATACTTAAGGAAAACAAAAACTATCCTGAATGGCAGAAAACATTAGCACTGTCTTTTAGAAAAAGTAAAAGATCACACAATGATCCTAAGTGCAATGAACATAACAAACTACAATATATGACACAGGAAGAAGAAAAGATTTTGTGGTAGAAGGGGTGATAGGGAGGGAGAGAGCCAGAGAGATACCTGAAACTCTGCTTCACCACTCTCCAAGCCTTCCCCTTGCAGGTGGGGACCACGGGCTCAAACCTAGGTTCTTTTGCATTGTAACATGCGTGCTCAACCAGGCACACCACCATCCACCCCTAAAGTCTCAATTTTTTCTTAAGAAATACAAACTAAAATGTTTTGTCAGGTCCCAGCTACCCAGTAGCAAGTTTGACCTTACTCATTAATTACTGCACACAGGCATTATTTTCTTAAAACATCAGGAAAAAAGAAACAGGGAAGAAAGCAGAGCAGTGAAGGCAAAAATGGCTTCTTTGTTCAACATTAAGTGTTTATATGCCTTCCCTAATATTTTGGAATTTATCACCAACGTGAACACTACTACTAGGAAGGTAGAAATGTATGTTTCCTTGTAGAGTAGTACGTATTTTTTTTCCCCTCACCAATATGTATTTTTACTCTAGTCCTGTTTTCTCAAGGATCCACTCAAAATGTTTGAATGAGAAACTACTATCCTAGGACCTGGATTCTAGCCCTTGGTACCCACCTATAGGGAGAATGCTTTGTGAGTGGCAAAGCAGTGCTACAGGTGTCTCTCTCCCTCTCTATCTCCCCCTACCCTTTCAATCTCTGGCTGTCTCTAATAAATAAAGATAATTCTTAAAAATTAAAAAAAATTAACAACTATCCTACCTAAAATTATCTCACACTTTTCCATTTTATGTATTTTTATACCTTTTTTAAATTTATGGATGTATGAAGGTCCTAGCACACTGTAACATGTATATTCAACCATGTGTATCATTACCCTGCCCCGTTGTTAAAAAATTATTAATGGTATAAAGTTCTCTACATAATTATAAGATTTTTTTCCCCACCAGAACTATACTTGGGGCTTAGTACGTCTACTGTTCCATGATTCCTGGAGTAGGAGCTTGACCAGGTCTTGCAGATGGTAATTTACATGCTCTACTGGATAAGTAACAACCAGGTGCCCAAGAACATAAGATGACAGGGATATAGTTCCGCATTACAGCTGCCACCAAAGTCCTTCTCATAAAGTCCTAGAGACAGACTGATTACTTCTTTTTTATGAGCTTATTTGTTTAGTAATTTATTTTATTTTTGCAAATCCATGTGTCTAATTCTCTGTATCACACATATGAGCTAAATCATGTTAGCTACCTTTCATCTCTATACTTGCTTCACTCAGCACAAGCACCTTCAGTTAGGATGGTTATTTTTGAAGACTGGAGCTCTTAACTAATTTATTTAAATCATTGGGATGGGGTACTGCTGGTTTACAGTATAGCTGTTGACACATAGTAACAATTTCTCATCTCCCAGTGATAGGTGCCTGCAAAACATTCTCACCTACAACATAAATCCATTTCCACCTTCAAGCATGTGACCTCTCAACACCCTCTCTACTCTTTCCTTTTCCCTTCTTCCCCAGAGTCCTTTGCTTTGATGCAAAACATCACAGCTCTTAGCTAAATTTTAAGTCATTCATCACTTCCAACTATTAGAGTTAAAGTTTGAAAACCCTAAAGTGGCATAAGCCAACTTTTAAAGGGAATTATTAGAAGCTTTGAGAATTCAGAAGATAAAGTATGCTAATTCAAGTTTTATAGAAAGAAGCACACACGCCTACTGTAAGTAGTCACATAAATTAATTTTCATTAAACAAGCTAACCTATAATTAAGTTGATGTTTTAAAAGATCATTTTTTGAAACTCTCTTCTCTGGAATTATTTTCTATCATTCTATTAAAATGTCATGAAGAAAAAAAATGTAAAGAAGGCATTTAAGTACTCAGGAAAGAAAAATTACATTGATTTATTCCTGGTTTGTGTTAATCTCCTACTATCACTATATCTTTTAAAAAAATCCTAATTTTCAGCTGGCAAAATAGCTCATTGAGATAGTTCAGTTTTTGCTACATGTTTGATCTAGGTTTGAGCCTGGCTCCCACCACAACACAGGATGCTTTGGTGCTATGGTTTCTTCCCCTCTCTGTCTGCTGCTCTGTCTTTGTCCCTCTATCTGACAATGTCATCCTGGACTAGTGTAGCTCTGGTGACAACTACAGCAATAACAACAACAATATCAGTAACAAAATACCAATTTCAAACCCATATTTGAAAAAGTACAGTTTGAGTACAGAATTTTATTCAGAGACACAATAAAAAAAAAACCTGTTGATATGACTGGCATTTAAAACTACTATCAAAAAGATTCTGTAGCTCGAAAGAACTAGATGAGACACTGATAAACTTTGCTGTCTTGAGACAAAAGATGCATTGTGTTCAATGGCTTTTTTTGTTTGAATTTGTTAAATGTGAACTGTATGCTTTATAAAGATCCCTTTTAGTCATCTGGACTCAAAAGCAAGCTTTCCCATTATTATTCCACATTAGTTCCTTTTGCTGACTTGATGAGTAAAGGCCTGGTGACCAGATCCAAATTTTGCTTTCTGATGTTGATCTAACAAGTGGAATAGCTGTGAATCTCTCTTTCACCATTCAAAAGCTTGGAGGAGTCAGGGAGAATCACTGTGACATGCACTTCATAAATTTAAGCAATATAAAATAATTATATGAATTTACATTTAGTTCTGGAAAACAAACATCCATATAGCTAGCAGAAATGTCACGATTTTTGTGTAAAAGTTAGTGCTATTTCCTTGTCAAGAGATGCAACTCAGTGTAAAATACTACTAATTTTGTCCTAAATTATCCTTGTAAAGAGAGTTTTTTTCCCCCTGCCTTCCCTAGTGGACCCTGTTTTTTCCTTAGATCTGTATACACTTGGCTGGAAGTATGCACTGTTCTCTGGTGTAGGGTGTGAACCCCTCATCTCCCAGGGAAATAAGACAAGCATTAGAACTACATCCATCACCTTTGCACTCACTAACCTAAAATCTAAAAGGGGCTGTCATAATTATCATAATTAGCAAACACGGGCTAATTCTTAAAGCCTTTTCTCCTAAACCTGTTCCAGAGATAGCCTTTAGAATCTCCACCAAAGCTACAGACAGACTTTACTGCTACTGCTGACAGCAAGTCTGGAAACTCTCAGGGCTGGCATGAACAGGCCTAGCAACCTGCATTTCCCACTTGTCCCTTTAAAAACTCTCTATACTTCTCTTGCAGTAACAGTTTCAGAGATTAAGTCCTGCTGCTTTCATGGGTGGTGGAACTCACTCATAATAATCATAACAGTAAAACTTTCTTTCCAAAAAAAAAAAAAGAAGAAAGAAAGAAAAGTACTGATTTGGCTTTCTATGCTTGAAGAGGTTTTCCGTAACAATACCCAGCCTTCCAAACCCTGCTAGAAATATAGCACAGAGAAAAGAGGAACCCCACATTTGAATCGAGTGACCATCATGAAATTAGTTGATGCCTCTGAAATTGGAGTAAAAATATGTGGCCAAGAGGTGTTATTTAAGAACTTTAGAGATAACTGTAACAGCAGATTTTCACATTTGAATAATATTGACTAATGAGAGTTTCGGTATTTCTAAAATTAGTATTCAGGACCATGGCAATTAAACATGAGACTAAGTAATGAGAGAATTAGGAGTAAGGTTGTATTATTGTCTCTAAAGACTGAACGATTACATTCGCAAAGTTTTCATTTCTATCAGTATGAAGAAATATTTTATGTAGATTAAGTTTGAAGCACAAGGAGAACCAATGGAGATATCTAGTTTAAGGATCTTCTGTCATTCAAAAATATGGAATTTCAATGGTTTTAATTTATGATTTGAAAAGTCAGTGGTAATCAAAATAACTATGTCTAGACTGAATCTTTATTGAATTATGGCTGCACCTAAACAAGTCCGAATGTCAAGCACAGAGGAGATAGGATTTGCTATACAATACTTGGTAACACAGTACATGATTTATAAACATGTGTTGAATGCATATAAAACGTTTTTGAAAGACTGTAGGAGACAAGATTAAGTCTTTATATATCCTTTCTATAATTTCAAATATACTTAATGGCATGTCTAATTAATGCTTTGCCTGCAGTGCTTCTCAAATGCCACTTGCAGACTTTGATGCTCTGGCCACTGTGAAGTAGTCTCATGGTTATTCTCAATTTGAGCTGTGCAAGAGGCAGGCAGTCACTGAGAAATGGAGACACAAAGAAGGGGTAGGACACGCGAAATAGCTAGCCTGGATAGTGTTCCTGTTTTGCATTGTGCAAGCCCAGGTTCAAGGCCAGTTCCTAATGTTGGTACTGTAGTATTTTTCCCTCTCTGTCTCTGAAAATGTCACCCCAGATGGGTGATGCTCCAATAATAACAAAAATAACAAAAAGAGGTGGTTTGGGCAGAAGTGAAAGAGTGAATGGTGAAGATAGTCTGACATATTCAGTTTCTCCTAATTTGGACTTGTTATGGCACTGGATGGAAGGTCTCTCCAAACTATTTTATTTTATTTTATTTTATTTTATTTTATTTTATTGCCATCATTGAGGCTTTGCCACTGTGGGTTGATGCTTTCAGATAGAAAGGAAAAGGCAGATACAGAGACGCATGATGAGATAAATACAACACTAAAACTTTCCCTGGTACAGTGGGGGGCTAAGCACAAACCTGGGTTTTATCAAGCCCAGGTCCCCAATTGCAGGAGGGAAGCTTCACAGATGGTGAAGCAGTGCTACAGGTGTTTCTCTTTTTCCCTTTCACTCCTCCCCACGCTCCTCAGTTTCCCCCAACCTATCAAGATAAATTAAATTACAAGTTAAAAAAATAAATATGAAGCCTGTAGATAGACACCTTCCCTGCTGAACTATCTGACTGGTTCTGAAAATCTTACGCAGAGAAACATTACTCTTGATAATAAGTGAGAGAAAATAGACTAGAGAGAATAGCTCAAAGTATGACTTTAAAGAGGCCTGAAGATAGCACAGTAGATGAGTCACTGTATTCCTAAGTCTGAAGTTCAATTTCAGGCAACACATATGCTAGAATGACACTTTAGCTCTCTCTCTCTCTCTCTCTCTCTCTCTCTACTTCACACTAATAATAAACAAATCTTTTTTTTTTAAAGGAACCGTACAGAAGCTTGAATACCATACCACACACACACATTTTTCTCTGTCCAGCAAAGCCATGGAGAAGATTAAGAGAAAGAAGCTTGGGAGATTGTGTAGTGGTAGAGCTCTAGACTTTTAAATATGAAATCCTGGGTTTGGTCTCCAGTATTACATATGCCAAAAGCTGTGTTCTGTGTTCAACATTCTATTTCAGAAAGTAAGTAAGTATTTATTTACAAGAGAGAGATGGAAGACCTGGGAACTGACTCACTATGTAGAACCTAATGGTGGTGGAACAGTGCTGTGGTTTCTCTTTCTCTCACAAAAAAAAAAATGAAAAAGTCAACTCAAGAATGGTAAAATCATACATTTATGAGTTCCTGGTACCACAAAGAGACACACAGAGAGATGGAGTCACAAGAGTAGCTTGGTCAGGCACATTTGCTTCAATATGTTTCCTTCCACTGTTTGTTATAACTAACAATCTTGTTTAGAGGGGAATTCCTATATTTTCCTTGTTGCCTTCTTCTATAAAGAATAAACATTTCTCTTTTCCTGTTTCCTTGAAGCGGGGGGGGGGGGGAATCCTATTGATAATTTCTGGCTAATAAAGTATACACTTAAATTGTGAATAAGGTCTGAAAAAGCTATTGTTCCCTGGGGAAATATGACAAAGGCTTGCTGGATGGATGATGGGTGAACAGATGAGTGCTTGGTTTTCATAATCAGAACAACTGGTAAAACTAGGTCACCAAGATTTTTGCCCCCATTTCAGAATGATTTACAGCCATTAGCAATACCAATGTAAAATACTGATAAACAGCTTACAATATAGTACCTCTCACAAGGCAGCTTGGTCAAGTTTAAGGAATAATCAAAGGTATTAAAAGAGAAGATTCTTAGGGATTAAGTAAATATGTACATGAGAATTTATATTGATTAATGTTAAAATTTTTAAGATTCAGCTATTTCATGCTTATATAATTTTCCAATATAGTTATTCCTGAGAGGTTAAACTTGTTCCTTCAACTGTAACTATTTGTGTATTGCACTACTTTCTATAGTCTCTCCTATGCATAACTAAGAACTCTATGTTAATGTTAAAAAACACTAAATTAGTCTTCCTTCCCTCCATCCATTTCTGTCTCCCAAGTGACCCTCATGTCACAGTGCCTTTTGTACATTAGTGGCAGGCGAGGAATCTATGTAGTGTTCAGCCAATACCCTGCCTCCCTGGTAGCACTCCCTAGTGGTATACTATGTACCAAAGCTTACTAAATCATTTCATTAAATGAAAACTCTTTACTGGGCTTACTCAACCCACAGTAATTTTTCTTTCTTAATCTCTTTACTCACCACCACAGTCCCAAGTTCACAGGTAGAATCTTATATTTTTTATATTTGGATCAGGAATTTGAACTTGGATGGTTAGTACCTGTTCTATATTATGGTCTCACTAAGAGCTTTGTCAACTCCTTGTGGAAGAAGACAGGTCACTGATAGCAGTACTTCAAGGAAAGAACATGCAATGGGTGAAGGTGACATAGGATTTTTTTTTTTAATAATACTTGAAATTTCATTCTACACTCTGCCAATAAAATTTAGGGTTTTTGGTATAATTTAAATATTAATTAGTGACTTATATGACTACAAGTTAATAAGAATATACATAAACACCATTCCCATCACCAAAAGACTGTGTCCCATCCCATCCACCTCCTACACCCCCCACCCCCACAGTGAAGCTGAACATCCACCCTCACTTTCCACCCAGAGATTTTTACTTTGGTACCCTACTCCTAAGTTTCCCTTTCTGTTTTTTTTTTTAAATTAATCCTTCAGTTTTTAGTTCATATTCATTAGTTTATATACTGACTTTACTTTCTTTTTTAATCATTTTATTTTTTTTCCTTTTGTTGGATGGAGTAATGGTTCATAATCAACAATAAAATACAGTAGTGATTTTTGTTTTGTTTGTTTGTGTTCTTGCCTCCAGGGTTATTGCTGGGGCTCAGTGCCTGCACTAGGAATTCACTGCTCCTGATGGCCCTTTTACCATTTTATTAGATAGAACAATGAGACATTGAGAGAAGAGAATGAGATAGAGACAGAGAGCAAAAGATAGATACTTAAAGACCTGTTTCACTATTCCTGAAGCATCCTCCCTCCCCCCGCAGGTGGGGAGCAGGGGCTTGAACCTGGATCCTTGAGCAAGTCCTTGCTTCATTCGTACTATGTGTTTTAACCAGGCGTGCCACCACCTGGCCTCCCAGTAGTTTGTACATGTGTAACATTCTTCAGTTTTCTGCCAGGAGCAAAGTCAGGCCTGCTGTATGGCATAGCCCCAACAGGCTAGGGCTAACTGCAAAGAGGAAAGTCCTGGACTAAACTGAAACTGTTTTTCCTTACACTGATAATTTAAAGATTTATTGGCTATTGAAAATGCACAAATATTACCTGAGGACAATGGTGGGGGCAAGTCAGGCCTGCTGTATGGCATAGCCCCAGCAGGCTAGGGCTAACTGCAAAGCGGGAAGTCCTAACACTAAACTGAAGCTATTTTTCCTTATATTGATAATTTAAAGACCTACTGGCTATATTGGATATGCACAAATAATTTGGGGACAATAAAAGGAGATCCCTGGGGGAAGTACATTGAGACAACAATTATGGCAGTGAGTGTGACAAGACTAAAAATGGACTAGGAGCAGAAGCTTCTGTACCCATTGGGAGGCTTGCAGAAAAAGAGCTACTTGCCACCAGTATAGTTTCTCAATCAGCTGGACTCAGACCAAAAGCCAGAACTATGGGTGGCTTGTAGCATGAGTGGCAGACTATGATCTGCATCTAAATATAAAGAGGCCCTATTGCTTACCCTCACCCACAAACACCCTGCTTGCACTAACAGGCATCCATGATGAGTATTAGGTTGTGTAGTTAAATAGCTAATGTTGGGAGTCAGGCGGTAGCGCAGTGGGTTAAGTGCACGTGGCGCAAAGCGCAAGGACCGGCTAAGGATCCTGGTTCAAGCCCCTGGCTCCCCACCTACAGGGGCATCGCTTCATAGGCGGTGAAGCAGGTCTGTAGGTGTCTATCTTTCTCTCCCTCTCTCTGTCTTCCCCTCCTCTCTCCATTTCTCTCTGTCCTATCCAACAACGACAACAATAATAACTACAAGAATAAAACAACTAGGGCAACAAAAGGGAATAAATAAATATTAAATAAATAAATATTTAAATAGCTAATGTTAGGATATATGGGTAGAAGTAAGTAAACTTTCATTAGCTAAAAAGTTAGTGAACTTTCATATATGCAAAGGTTAACCAGAAGAGAGCCCCCATGGTGTGTGCTTACTTTACAGCAGAAGATTTCTTTAGGTGGACAGCCTACTATGATCTAGTTAGACCCATCCAAGAATGGGTTAAGAAGAAAAGCTATTAGATTTAGCTCCAGGGAAAAATGTTTATTCATACAGAAGGTCAGAACAGGGAGATGGTCAAAACACAGATGGTCATTTCAAGGGAACTTTCAAGGGGAAATTTAGACTACTCCAGACCATGGAAACTTTCAAGGGCAGATTTAGACTACCCCAGACCCAAGAAACTTTCAAGGGGAGATCAGGATGCCCCAGACCTAGGGAACTTTTTAAAGAATACATACATACATACATATATACATACTACTACTACTACTACTAATAATAATAATAATGATGTTGTTTAAGGTTATTACTGATGTTAATGAAAACAATTATGCATGATGTCATCTGTATCCTTGATGTTAATGAAAATAATCTTACATGATGTCCAGTATATCCGGGCAAAAAGTGTTTAAATAATAAACCTCTGCAGACAGAGGGCAGAGATACCTCTCTCCTGCACCTGAAGCAGTTGATGTGTCTCTCACTTCTTCTTTATAGCCGATTACCCCTTTCCTTCAGGGACTCTTAATTACTTTCACTGGGGCCAGCTCCCGGCAGTTTTTCACATAACATTCTACCCCGCCCCCCAACTAGGTCCTCCTCTGCCATCATGTTCCAGGACCTGTACACTCTCCCCCAACCTCCAACCCCAGAGTCCTTTATTTTGGTGAAATACATCATACTGACTTTCCATATTTGAAACATTAACTCTATCTTAAGTCTGGAACAGTGCTAGATTTGCTAAGAGAATGTTAAAGGTAAATACTCAAGAACTCAGTCTTAACTGATATCTGGAGAACTAACTCTCAGAAGACTAGAAATGGACCTACTCTATGAACTTGTAATTCATATTATGTGGATATATTCTAAAGGATCAAATACACCCATCCCCAAAGATCTGTGAATACTTACGTTCATTGCAGCACAGTTTGTAATAGCCAAAATCTGAAAGCAACCAAGGTGTCCAACAACAGATGAGTGGCTAAGAAAGTTGTGGTATATCTACACAATGGAATATTCTTCAGCTGCTAAGAATGGTGAACTCACCTTCATTACCTCATCTTGGATAAAGCTTAAAGGAGTCACATTAAATGAGATAAGCCAGAAAGAGAAGGATGAATATGGATGATCTCACTCAGAGACAGAAGCTGAGAAATAACATCAGAAAAGGGAAACACAGAATAGAATCTGGACTGGGTTTGGTGTATTACTCGAAATTAAAGACTCTTGGGCAGGGGGTGGCTTTCAGGTCCTGGTGCATGATCGTGGAGGAGGGCATAGGCTGGGGGTGAGAGTATCTTGCAGAGAATTGAGAAACTTTACACATGTATCAATAACTGTATTTAAAGCATTAATCCTCTCAAAGATTATTTATATTCCTGTGTAATAGAGGGGTTTTAAATTAAAACAATAGAAAAAGAAGATAATTACAAATTTTGAAAAATTGGAAGGAAGAAACCAAATTAAAAAGTAATGGGAATGATTGTGGTTGTGTGTGTGTGTGTGTGTGTGTGTGTGTGTGTGTGAGAGAGAGAGAGAGAGAGAGAGAGAGAGAGAGGTGTCATAGGGCTATTCTAAATATGACAGTGAGACCTCTCTGCTCTTATTTCCATGAACTCAGTGTGAGTCCCATTTCAGCTTTTCCCCAATACTTTTGGACTATGTAGCTGCATTTAGTCAGGTGTTCCTCCATCCTGTAAACAGTATGCTCTGTGAAAACTTTTTCTTTAAATATTACTTATTTATTTATTATTGAATAGAGACAGAGAGAAATTGAGAGGGGAGGGGTGATGGGGGGGCAGAGAGATGCCTTCAGCCCTGCTTCAACATTCATGAGGCTTTCCATTGCAAGTGGGAATCAGAGGCTTGAACCTGGGTCCTTGTGCATTATACTGTGAGCACTTTAACCAGGTGCGCCAATGCCTAGCCCAGTGAAAACTTTTTTAACCACTTCATTTTACAATGGGGTTCTTCATTTTTTAAAACAGAACTAGTTCTCTTTATGCATACACTACATAAATATATATATATCTATTTAAAGTTTAAGGAAACACCTCTTAGGGATACATCTAGTTCTTCTATCACTCACTGTAGTCATCTCACTCTGCAAATTCCTTTTAGCAGATAGCAGTTCCTTCAGGGGCATTTACTACAGGTATATCTGTTTATACCACCACATTTTTTTTCTTCTTTTGCCCCAAATTACTTTTTTATTTAGAAAAATAAAGTTATTTCTTCACCTAGTTACCAAGAAATGACCATGAGTCCATGAGGTACATTATTGTTGGGCAGGGATTACACTCACTAATTTATATATGTGTCTCTATTTATGCACATAGAAACCTTATGAGAGAGGCAGATGCACAATGAGAAAAACTATTTCCTTGAACTGTCTGCACATGCTGTGGAGTGTGCTTAAAAGCTGTGCTAACTCTAGAATAAACACTTTTTGGAGCATTTTTCAGCTTCCTGCAGAAGTTAAATTTTTATGTTTGAATCTCCTCTCTTAAGAAACTATATGCTTAATTTTATTATTTTAACTAGGTAACTAATTATTAGTGCTAATCAGCAATGTGATCTTAAAAGGTTAAATGTCACTTTTATAACTCCAACAATTTTCTAAATGCAATTTACAGAAGCCAGACCTTCCAACTTCTGCACCCCATAATGACCCTGGGTCCATACTCCCAAAAGGGTAAAGAATAGGAAAGCTATCAGGGGAGGGGTGGGATATGGGTTCTGGTGGTGGGAATTGTGTGGAGTTGTACCCCTCTTACACTATGGTTTTTGTCAGTGTTTCCTTTTTAAAAATAAAAATAAAAAAAGAAATAGAAAAAATAAGAATGACTTTTTGTCATTATATTAAATAATGCTTTTATTTAGAATTAAAATGAATTTTATAGAAGCCTATATCTCTCAGAATTCAACAGCTACTAAAAAAAAAGCTAAAATTTGAAAATTCTAGGTTTTCAGTGATAAAAGTGATTTGTTGAATTATATGGCAATAATTACACTTATAAATTCTACTATGAGATCAGCCAGCCATGTTCTGCCCTTTAAAAGAAACCAAAACTGCTGACAGATGTCTGCAAGCTATCAGGCAATAAGATTTTTATCAAATTATGCCCTTTTATTTTTGGCTCTGAAACTGGCTGCAGATTCACCCTTAAGAAATGTACACGTGATGGTCAGCAGAAGGCCGGCCTAGTAACGTGCTGCGTATCTTGGGGAGAACACTAGGTGCTACAGAAATGTGCACATTTTTGTTAGTGTGTAAGGCAAATGCAAAAGAGATGAGTCTAAATATTAATCGTTTATGAGCTAGCCTAGTTATTCTAATTATGTTAAATATAAACCAGTGAAGTCTAATAATTATAAAGAGCATACACTGAGATGAGCAGTTGTCCCCCAGCAATTAAATTTGAAAGGGATTCAGCAAACTCTGCTTGTATAATATATGAATAAATGGTGACTTTCAGTATCAGGTAATTATGATCAAATTTTATTTAAATGGTTTGCCTGGAATCAATTATTAATTTTTTATTCCCTTTTGTTGCCCTTGTTGTTTATTGTTTTAGTTATTGTTGTTGATGTCGTCGTTGTTGGATAGGACAGAGAGAAATGGAGAGAGGAAGGGAGGACAGAGAGGATGAGAGAAAGACACCTGCAGACTCGCTTCACTGCCTGTGAAGTTCTCCCCTGCAGGTGGGGAGCCAGGGGTTCGAACTGGGATCTTTATGTTGGTCCTTGTGCTCTGCGCCACGTGCGCCTAACCACTGCGCTACTGCCCGACTCCCTGGAATCAATTATTTTATCATTTAGGTAAAAGAAACAGAATGATGTCTGTGCAGAAATCTAGCATATTTGCTTTTTATTTATTTATTTATTCATTCCCTTTTGTTGCCCTTGTTATTTTATTGTTGTAGTTATTGTTGGTGTTATTGATGTCATCGTTGCTGGATAGGACAAAGAGAAATGGAGAGAGGAGGGGAAGACAGAGAGGGGGAGAGAAAGACAAGTACCTTCAGACCTGCTTCACGGCTTGTCTAGAGACTCCTCTGCAGGTGGGGAGCCAGGGTCTCGAACCCAGATTCTTACGCTGGTCCTTGAACTTTGCGCCACCTGCACTTAACCTGCTGCACTACCACCTGACTCCCTAGCATATTTATTTTATGTAAAAAATGGTTGGAAAACTAGTATTGATATTCCTAATTTTTAAAAAAATTATATATTTATTTATTTTCCCTTTTGTTGCCACTGTTTCTTTATTGTTGTAGTTATTATTGTTACTGATGTCATCTTTATGGAGTGTAGAATGTGGGGGATCTGACTTCTGTAATAATTTCTCTGCTGGACATGGGCATTGACAGGTCAATCCATATTCCCCAGCCTGTTCCTATCTTTCTGTAGTAAGGTAGAGCTCTGGTAAGATGGGGTTCCAGGACTCACTAGTGAGGTCATCTGTCCAGGGATAAGGACCAATTTCTTTTATATATATATTTATTTATTTATTTATTCCCTTTTGTTGCCCTTGTTTGTTTTTTATTGTTGTAGTTATTATTGTTATTGATGTCATCATTGCTAGATAGGACAGAGAGAAATGGAGAGAGGAGGGGAAGACAGAGAGGGTGAGAGAAAGACAGACACCTGCAGACCTGCTTTACTGCCTGTGAAGTGACTCCCCTGCAGGTGGGGAGCCAGGGGCTTGAACCTGGATCCTTACACCGGCCCTTGCGCTTCGCACATACTTAACCCACTGAGCTATCGCAGGTGCATGATGGAGGCTGTTAAAAAGGAAACAGTTGAGAATTTGACTGTTAATGGATATAGACTAAATTCTGTAACCAGAGTAGGAGTGGACATGTGCAATATGAGATAATGCGGCGACTTTTATGACACTCAAAATTTCTAAGAAATGTCCTTCTTGTGTGATTTAAATTAACCCCCCAAACACTTCTGATTGTCTCTTAATCCCAGATGTGCTGGCACATCTTTAGAGAGTTGATGAAATGACCTGGCTTCATAAAAATACATTTGGTTGGGAGTCGGGCTGTAGCGCAGCGGGTTAAGCGCAGGTGGCGCAAAGCACAAGGACCGGCATAAGGATCCCGGTTCGAACCCCGGCTCCCCACCTGCCGGTGAAGCAGGTCTGCAGGTGTCTATCTTTCTCTCCTCCTCTCTGTCTTCCCCTCCTCTCTCCATTTCTCTCCGTCCTATCCAACAATGACGACAACAACAATAATAACTACAACAATAAAACAACAAGGGCAACAAAAGGGAATAAATAAATAAAATAAAAATAAAAATAAATAAAAAATACATTTGGTTAAAGGACAAGAAAGTTCTATTCAATATTCTTCATCCCATCTTGAGATTAGAAGAAACACAATTATAAGGAAACAAATGGCTTTCTTTCAATACCCTGGGCTCCTAAGTCCATAGTTTAAATGGTTAACCTATCAAAAGTGGACCATCTTCTAAGGCTACCTCTTCGGAAACTTTTCTGATGTCTGTATGACAGGTTCACTAAAATATACAAAACTGTTAGGCTCTAGCAAGTTGTTAGTTCATGTACTCATTAATGGAATTTTTCTTTGCCTGGCTTAATTCTCCTTCATCAAGAATACTGTATTCAGTTATTATATCACAACTGAATTCATTTAGGGAGATCATATAGTTACTAGTATTTGCATAGATGCTCACTGGAGGTAGGTCAAGTATCACTGCGCATCTTTTGGCCTTTCTCTCCTGACAGAAGTGACTTCTATAGCTGTAGATCTTCTGCTCAAGATAGAAAGAAGAGAGCAAAGAGGAGGCATGATCAGTCTCTTTCCTCTAAAAAAAGAAATGAAACAAAACAAAACAAATTTTTTCCAGAGAATCTCTAGCAGACTCTGTTTTTGCCTCATTGTCTTAAATCTTGTTTTATAGCAAACCATTGCTGAAAGACAGACAAATAAGAATGTAGAGGAGAGATCAGTCAGCCCTGCAATTCTTCTCTTACTTGAATTCAGGAAACTGTCCTGGTTTTTTTGTTCCCTAAAAACTGCAACTTTATGACATTCTCTTCTCAATTTCCAGAAGGCCAGGGGGGACTTTCCTCCAGGATATCAAGATCATGTCTCCTTGGAAATCTTGGAATTGCAAGAGACTTAAGACAATTCAGAAACCAAGATCATCAGTGAGAACTGTCATCAACACAGAACTGTCTGCTGGCATTTCTTACACCGGTATGCTGTTGCAAGCAAGGAGAGCAGTGGCCAATTTGAAGAAACCAGAGAGACTTCTTAGGTCCCTCTCTCTGCTCACGAACTCTCACGCACACCTATCCTCCCTTCCTTAAAACCCAGTTCTCAACTTGTAGTGGATGATAAGACAATTTCAGAAATTGTAATAGGCAGTCCTTATGGGGAGGCACAACCTGAGATAGTAAAATTATTTTTGCTATGAAAAGTCTTTCGACTCTCAGTTTTGTCTTTTTGTGCAACAAGCATTAGGTGTACTTTTGGTAATAATTCTGAAAAGAAAGTTTAGGAAACATGGAGTCAGGGAAGGACTTGCTTGTGGTTAAGCTTGAATTAGTGCAAACAGGGGAGGGTGACCTAGAAACACAAATGGAGCATGTTTTGTTTTTGTTCTTAACTGAGAGAGAAAATGAGCAGAGCAGAGTACTGCTCCATCATTACACAGAGTGTGTGCAGTGAATCAAATCCAGGAAAGCCACCATTCTATGGCTAATCACTGCCCAGCCTCCTAACGTATTGCTAGTGTTTTAGAAAAAAGAAATAATGAGTGACCTAGTGATGACTCAGAGGTTAGAGCCAAGTATGGACTTCATTGTATGAGACCCCAGAGGTTAATCCCTAGTACCATATATGATGGAGCAAGGCTTTGGTACCTCTCCCATTAAACAAATAATTTCCTTTAAAAGAAGAACAATGAAACTGCAGATTACTACCAACCTACTACATTAGAACAATGCTCAACGAGCTATTTATTCCTCCAACAAGTCTTTGATTTTACTATATCAAATGTCAGGTTCTGTATGCCAGGTACATCACTGCTGCAATCTCTTTCAGAACTCTCGGAGGGTTGGGATATAAGGAGTGTATATTCACTATTATGATAAAGTATCTCCATTTTTTGTTTCAAAGAGAATTCAGCAGTAGCTCTAGCATAGGACTTGCATTTTTGATGCCCCAAATTTGATCCTCATCACTGCATGTGACAAAGCTAAGTCATGTCCTTCTCTTTCTTCTTTCTTAATCTCTCTCTCTCTCTCTCTCTCACACACACACACACACACACACACACACACACACACACACACATACACACACAAATAAAAATAATAAACCTTTTTAAATCTGAATTTTAAAGCAGATATTATAATTATTCCAACAACATTTTGTGTAGAAGTTTAGAAATATTTTGGCAGTAGATCTAGTATTTATTTTATAATATCTGCTAAAACCTGGGAACATTGGGAAGAACTCACTTCTTTAAGACTGCCAAAACGGAGACCACATATTAAAATCACATTATCTGCTGGAGCACCGGATTCTGTTTTGCTCACACTATATCTCACTAATACTTATCTATCTTGTAAACCTACATTCTTATAGCTTGCACAATTATGCAGCAAGTGTGAAAGAACTTATAAACAACTAGCCTTTTGACTCAAAGATTTACACTCTCTTCATTCTGATGAAATCTAGGTACTTAATGTCTGTGTCTGTCATCTTGTAGCACTTACATTAAACAGGAGAATTTGAAGAAATAATTATCTTTTCAACCTGGCTGTAAAATGTACACATTAGTCTGTTAAGGAGGGCATCTAATAATTATTCATGATTATTGTAAATTATTCTCTGAGAAGGCATATTTGTGACCAATCAGTTTTCTATTATATGTATTGGTATACTTACTTTTGAAATGAATAAATATATTACAGCTCCCCAGTTACAAAATGATTTATAAACACCTTATGACTACAGAGTTTAAAATATACCTGGTGTAAAATATATTGAGACTCTTTGATTTTAGTTTTCTCTGGTTACAGTATTTTTCATGCCAAAGGTAATAAGGAAAAAGAGTCAACTGTTAACTCATCTTACTTCCTGATCAATTGAGTGGAAATATATATAGAAAATTAAAGACCATGTCACTTCTTACACAACAGGATTTTAAATCACTGTTAAATTTCTTGTTCTCAGTGAGTTTGTGTTTGTATGAGGAGAACAATGTGTGTTGGCACTGGAATTTAACAGCATACAATTTTAATTTTAAGTAACTGCAATGCATGAAACAAGGTAAAGACTTTTTCAGTCATAACTCTGAGGAGATCAGAATCAACTCTTTAGTCACTTACTAGTATCCATATTTTAACACAAACATTAAACCTAACTTCTTCACTATAGGATACTTGCTTTGACAAGAGTATACACTTTTACATCTTGTGAAAATGACAGTGGCAAGCACTCCACTGACACACTTCGTTAGCACATGCACGTATACAAAATTGACAATGGCAGATAGTTATAAATTTTGTGTTTCAAAAAATGCCAACTTAGATTCGTAAAGAAAAGAGTAAAAGTGGGGCTCAGGTGGTAGCACATCGGCTTAAGCGCACAGAGTAGGAAGGCGCAAGAACCAGGCGCAAGAATCCCTGTTTGAGTCCCTGGCTCCCCACCTAGCAAGTGGGCAGGCAGGGACAACAGAAGCTTCACAAGCAGTACAGCAGGTCTGCAGGTGTCTTTCTTTATCTACCCTCCCCTCTCAGTTTTGCTCTGTCCTATTGAGGGAAGAAAAAGAAAACCCAGAAGCTGTGGATTCACAGTGCCAGCACTGAGCCCCCCTGCCTGGAGGCAAAAAAAAAAAAAGAGTAAAAGTAGTGAAAAGAACGATGGAAATGAATAGAGAGCGAGAGTCACAGTCTAGCATTTCCTGTGCCATATGTGGAGACTTCCTACAAGTGGAGAGGTTTTATAAGCATTATTATTATTATTTGTAGTAGTAGTAGTAGTATTACTCTGTTCATATAACAGTATTGGTCATCATCAAAGTCAGAAGTGAGGAAAAAAATGCTTATGAATCAAGGAAGGTATATTAAAATCCTTCACTGATATCACCATGATAGAGAAAAGTACATCATATCTTCAACCATATCACATCAGAGCCCCCCCTGGTTTGTTGTTCTTGTTGTTTTTGTTTTTCTGTTCCTTTTTTAAAAAGGAATTGTATCTTTATTTTATAGGACAGATGAGAGGGAAGAGGAGAGAGAGAGACTTGCAGTACTCGTTTCACAGCTTGTGAAGCTTCCCCGCTGCAAATGAGGCTGGAGGGATAGAATGTGGTTCCTTGCACACAGTAACATAGGCACTTGCAAGTGAGTGTGCCACAGCTGGTCCCCTATGTTGTGTGCCTAACATTCAGTCCGAAAAGTATGACCTTCTATGATGTTAGGTGAGATAAATCGAAAAGAGAAGGATAAATACCAGATGATCTCAGTTCTAAGTGCAACTTAACAAACAGCTGGAAAAGGAAAACACAAAGAGAACCTTGGACTGGGCAGTGCCTGCCGCACCAAAAAGCAAAAAACTCAGGAGAGGGAGGGGTTGTGAAGGAGTAAAAAGGCTCATGGGGTACTGGTGTACCTATATGTCAACAACCTTCATTCTCTGTTGTTTGTTTGTTAAGACAGAGACAGGAAAACAAAGAGGCTGAGAAAGAGAGAGTCAGAGACCACAGCACTGAAGATTCCTTCAATGTGGTGGGGCCCAGACTAGAAGCTGGGTCACTTGCATGGCAAAGCAGTAAACCATCCAAGTGAGCTATTTGACCAGCCCAACCTCCTTTCTCTCTATTTGACAGACTTTAATCATTTTAATACTGTGGAGAGAGAAATCTTATATAGCATACCTAGTTAAAATCTAAAAATCACATTTCTCATCATAGATATTCCTTGGTTTCATTTGATTATACTTATTAATTTTCTTCCTTCACAGATACTCCGTGTTAACCTATATTCTGACTACTACTATTTTAATACCTTTAAATCAACACATATATTTTTTAAAATTATTTTAGTTGGAAATAATTTAGCTGCAAAATAATTTTAATTGAAAGTTAAAAGTTAATTCTAAGTGAGTAAAAATAGTCTGAAACCCTCTTTTCTTCTACTAGCGTTTGCCCTTCTTCCGTAGCCAGTCAACAGCGTCAGGTTGAGCCTGATGTAAAGTTTTGAGACCTCCTTTGAATCTGGAGAGGTGGCAGTCGTTGACTATGTGGGTCATAGTCTGTCTGGAGCCGCAGGGGCAGTTCGGGTCGTCTCTGGCTCCCCAGCGATGGAACATAGCGGCGCACCGGCCATGGCCTGTTCGCTAGCGATTGAGGAGGGCCCAATCATAAGGTGCTAGGTCAAAGCCGGGTTGACGCTTGCAGGGGTCTGGGATGAGGTGTTTGTTCTTTACCTCAGCTGACTGCCAACTCTGTTTCCAAGAGTCTGGAACAGAGAAGTTCAGTGTAGGCGTTGGAGACCAGACTGGATGACGAGACGTCAAGCGTTGGACAGGGTGGGCGAAGATATCCGACGCGTTTGGCAAAGGCCAGCCCCTCAACATTAAGTGACCAACAGCAGTTGGTCACAGCTTGAAAGCTGTCGGGAGCTGCTTGTTGCTGGCTTTGCAAGTGACTGGAATCCATGTGGATTCAGTCGGCTAGGAAGGATCGTCAGTTTCCCCAATGAATGGGTACTCATGGGATGCACCACGGGAAGGTCGATCCAATGCTTACCAAACCCTCTTTAATTTGGGACAATTCAAAATACTTGCATATTTAATAGGACATAACTAAACCAATCAAGAATGACCAACTGATGGAAAGCATACATTTAAAATTCACTCAAAGAAAACAAAAATGACTCTGGGGGCTGTGTGGTTGAGTGCACATGGATTCAAGCTCTCAGTCTTCACCTGCAGAGGATAAGCCTCAGGAGTAATGAAGCAAGCACTGCAGGTGTTTCTCTTTCTCTCTTCCTCTCTATCTCCCCTTTCTCTCTCAAGTTTCTCTATCCTATCAAAGAAAGAGCAAAGAAGAAAAATAATAAAATACATCTTTTAAAAAATGACTCCAGACTGGTCTGGTTTGAATTTAGACTCATTAAACAAAGAGTTTTTGTTGTTGTTCTCTTATTTTTCCTTCTATTTTTTGGTCTTAATTGGATAGTACAGAGATAAATTGAAAGCGAGAAAGACAAACACCTGAAAACCTACTTGACCTTCATGAGGCACCCCTCCCCACAGCAGGTGGAGAGCAGGGGCTCGAACCCAGGGTCCTTGTGCATATTAATGTGTGCATTTAACCTTGTGCACCACTGCCTGGCCGTTTCTGGAACGTTTATTTTGTATCAGCCTACTTATAGAAGTTTCATACTCATCCTGAATTATTACAGAAACATTCCTTAGGTATGAGAGAAAAAAAAAAAAAGCTAATCCAGCAACTATCATCTGAGCCAATAAGGCAAATACAACTTTCACAGTTTGACCATGATATAAGGAGACATAATTGGCTGGCCCAACTCAGAGTAATCAGACATTCTCTTCTTTATTTTGATATTATCCTATATTATTATGGTTTATGTTGATTACTGAATACCATCTTGTTCTTCCTGCACTAACTGGTCATTCAGATGTAGGATAAATATTGACTTCTTGGATAAAGATATTCGTTGATAATTGAAAAGGCCACTATAATCTATTTATAACCAGTATAGTTTATTTTAAGGTTACATGGGTCCTGAATGCTATTGTGTAGATTATAATAGGACTACACACTAATTTTGAATTCTGAGTAACTTTTATAGTCAATTGTTTACATTGAGATACTTTAGTAATCTCTTCATTCACAGCAGACCACTGTGGATATCATATGAGAAATGAGAATTAGAACTAAAAAATTCCTACTCTGCTCTAGACAAAACTCCATATATACTGTGAGGGAAAAAGCAATGCTTTCATTCTTCCCTCAATATATATATACAAAACTCACAAACTTTAGTGCAATACACTGAGTAAATCCCTAAAGTCTCTGAGTTATTCTACAGTGGCTTTTGTTGGCAGTGAAGATGCTATAATATCTGGTATTTTTATAATAGGAGTTTCCATATTTACTAAAACTGATGTTAGTTCGTTATGCCCAGTAGTTGAAGAACACATATCATTATTCATCTGTATAACTTTATTTGTATGCATGGTATTTGTTTAATAAAATCTAGTCTTCCTGCATAACTGCCAAGTCAGATTCACCTAGTGATATATCAATTATTCTTATACCAATTATGTATTTTCTCAGAAAAATAAAAATAATGTAAACTTAAATCCCAGGTACATGTAATACATTTTACCATAATGTTCCTTATAATTTTTTAAATTTAGTTAGAATTGGACTATATCAATTTTATATAGCTGACAAATACCAGTTGGCTTACAGTTACTTGATAAACTCAGAGTAACAAGTAGACATAAATATTTTGTGATAGTTACTGTAAGCTTTATGTAGCCACGAATTTACACAAACACATTTATAATATACTTTTTTGGTTGAGAACATTGTCTAACAGATTCATTCCAACTTAACCTCTGAGATTATTTAGTGACACCTTTGCTGGTTCTATAGTAAACCACCCAGTTTAGAAGAACCAGGAAGATGGTAAGACAAGAAGGGCCACTTGATTTAGAAAGATGTTTTGAAATCATAGAACAGCTCTGTTGAAAAGGGAGTGTGCGCACACACACATGCACACGCACACGCACATGCTCACACCACCATAGAGAGGGGAAAAAGCCAAAACTACAAACAGATGGCTTTTATAAAGTAAAATCGACAAGTTTATCAGTAATAAGTTTCTTCTATAAAACTATCAACTGGATTTTCAGCACTGTGGTACCTAATTAGTCTTGACATATTGCCTATTTAATGTGTTCACAATATCATGGTCAAAGAGTAAAATAAAATTATATGAACTGGTGACATTAAACTCAGTGAAAACAATGCAGGCTAGACAGTTGCCAGGAGCCATTTCTCTGCTTGATAGATGATAAGCTTTGAAACAATGGAAGCCCTCGAGACAAGTGTTAATTCCCCCCTGGGCAGGCTATTTTCCCCTCAGGTAGACCATTTATCAGAAATAGTGACACAACACATAGTTGTGGTAGCAAACATGATTTCATCCATTGTATGTTGCAAGGAACATTCCCCTTTGAAGTTTGCTCCCCCTCCTCCCCCTCCAGCATTCCCTCTCCTTCCCAAAAGCCTTATAATGCCTGTGAACACAATGAAATTTTGCAGCTTGATCATAAACCTGTCTTGCTGTCGTTCTTTCATGTCTCATGTCCCTATCATTCCAGGTCTTTTAGGTTCCTAGCCCCTGTTCACCGCCCTGCTGGTCAGGACAGACAGTGGATTCTTCTGAATACAGGCCCATCTGTTTTTTTTCCCCCTAATATTGCAAATGAGGGAGACCAAGTACTATTACAACTAATCTCTACGAACTAGACTATTATTATAATCATGATTATTATTAGTAGCAGTAGTACTGCTTTAAACACTTGTTTTTGTTTGCTGAATGTTTAGAAACGTAAAAAATTGCAACCTGAGCAGGGCTACAGATGTCTTTCTTTCTCTTTCCCTCTCTAACTTCCCCCTCCTTTCTCAATTTCTCCCTGTTTCTATCCAATAATAAATACATGAATAAAAAATTAAAAAGGATACTTTCAGACCAAGAACTTTCAGAAGAATGCATTTTCAGAAAATGCTTCTTGTTGAAAAATCAGAATATTTGTATAAAAATACTTCAGATAGTGTTTATTAAAATTAGAAAAAAAAACACTTGAGTTATATAAATATATAGATATATTAAAGCTATAGGTTCTAAAAATTATCAGTATGTATATAATTGACATAGCTATAAGATAATTTATTAGCAGTATATTCTCAGGCATAGTCCGTATGAATCAGCTTCATTATTTTATAGACTTGAAGGTTACCTTGAAATTATTTTTCAACACTGCTATACTTGAGACATTTTTTATGAACAAGAAATCGTATTTCTTGCTAGTTCTAGTTGTGGAATAAGGCACACACATCCAGATGTTTCTTTAACACAAGAGTGCTGAACCAGGGCCATATTATTTTTTGTTCACCCACCTGTGTATTAGCATCTGTTGCCAATTTATATGTGCAGTTTTCTACATTGATTACCATCACTCTCACTATTTTACAAACTATATAATGTAACATCCACAAGACACCTACATCCCAATTTCTGAGATAAAATAAACTACAGTGTTTGCAAAATCTAACATCTACCCTAAGAGGAAAGATAATTCAGTCAAGCATGAACATTTATTTCAAAAAAATATCCTAACTCAATTTAATTAAATTTAATTGACTATAACTTGAAAACACTAAGAATACTTTTGGTTAATAAAAATGAGATAAAGCAAGTAGAAAAGTCTTAGAAAATGTATCCTTTTACTTTATCCTGTATGTGTTTATGTAAATATATATTTAAATTAATTAAGTATATTTGATATGTATTTTTTTTCTACTTTATTCTGCTTCAGCATAAAAGTAACTTCAAAGTAATTCCATTTGTTGAGCACCCACAGTATGTCAGGCACAATGTCAGAGGTGTGAAACACAAGAGTGAATAAGTACTTCTTTCTCCAGAATCCAATTCTGTGAGAGAGGCTACAAGGAAAATGCAAATTAACGCTAATGAAATCTGATAACAGAGATCACTGCAAAATGCAACAAGAAAATAAATGAGAAATAAATTTGTTGTGTTCAAGGAATGGAGTTGAAAAGTGAGGGGATGGTGCTAGGAATAATTTCTATTTGCATAGAATGCTAAAAGAGATAAAATTTTTTAGAAATGAAAGGTGAAGACAGAAATCCACAGAAGAAAATTGGAGATTCCTGAGGATGTCTACAATGCTAAAAATAAACAAAAAAGGCTAGTAGAGCAAGAGTTCTCAAAGATGGGAACTTCCATAATTAGGTCAGTTTTGTTGTTGTTGTTTGTTTTGTTTTTGTTTTTTTAAAAACAAAGCCATGGGGATGAGCTTTGCAGATTTTGGATAAGCAAAAAGGACAGCATTTGTTGATGTTCCTTATATTAAAAAAAAGTGTTAAAATAAATGTAGGAATTTTTAACTTTTGCATAGTGTGGATGATACTCCTTTCTGTAGAAAACAGTATACAAATAGATCAAGATAATAACTTCATATATTGTGACAATATAATATTGCCTCGGTTGCTATACAAGTGTAATAAACTCATATATGGGGAGTCAGCATCAACAGAATTCCTTTCCAAACATATGCCTTGAAATTAGACCTTAATTTTCTAATGACTGCTCCATATTTATAAGCATTCCTGAAGTTAGGCTTGAGCCCTACTTTTAAACAAATGAGTCCAAA